>NC_044314.2:11878837-12171337 GCF_007474595.2 Lynx canadensis | reverse complement strand
GATGGCCTCACCCAACACTTCATACAACATCATGGGTACTTAGGAAATTTTGGTTGAAATAAATCATTGCAAGTATAATACACTAACACTTTTTAAGACATCTTGAAAAGTTATTTGATATACATTTATCCAGTCATTATCTACACATACAACTATAAATCAAGTATCACTACTTAATATGCAAAAACATTTAAAGAATAGAAAAACTCTTGGATGTATACGACTCTTTATTAAAATATGTCTACATTATCAGATTTTGACAATTCTAAAGAATATAAAACATATTTCATTGTTATGGTAGGATATCCCTAAATGCAATGAAATATTACTTTGAAATTTGTGGATGCATAAAATGATACTTACCATATCAACATTGTCGATCTGTAAGCAACAGATTGCACTTTGTCAAGAGCATAAATCCAGCAAATATTCATGGGGAAAGTTATAGAGATGTAACATAATGAAAAAATTGTTTGACCTTAAAATTTAATTGTATACTTGATCAGGATCCCATAAAAAAAAAAGATGGAGAGGAGCCAAGAAAGAAATAGAACCACTTTTTTTTCTTTTTGTTTGCATGTGAGATTCTGGACAGTGGAGCCTGAGACTAACTAACACTAAATAGGGTAACTCATATGAGGCACCATAGTACTAAAATGATAAAGCATTTAAGAGAAAAAAAATCAAGGTTAATGTTGTTTCAGTTGGCAAATAGGGTAGTCATTTTATCTTGGCATGTACCATATACTAAATATTTAAAATACCAATAGTTCAGGGAATGGGACTAAATAATGGGCTGAAATTTAAAATCTTATTTAATTACATTTAAATGTAGCTTACATATTTTGATAGGGCAGACAGTGGTTAGTATTTTCAATCCCGTGATCAATGCAAACATTCTATGGATATAGTGAGGGGCCAACTTCATATTTCTATGTATTTATCTCAATGGATTATGTATATCATATATTTTAAAAAGCTACAGGGCTAGAATAGAAGCCTGTGGATTGAAGGGCCAATATATCAAAACACATAAGTTTGAATATTAACCCACTTTCATGAAAGTGACAGATGGTGTCTCGGCCAGTGCCTTTAGTTAGTGATATTACCAATCCAAACCCAGCAGTCTTGCTCTGCATGATGATAATTCTCACAACTGCTTTGTGTGTCTTTCTGAAAAAAAGCTACACAAATGTATAAAATATTTTTTCTAATTGCTGAAACTTTCAAAAAAACATATTTTTTTTGGTTTAGTGCTGACATTTTTTATTGCATATTAACCAAGTTTAATAATATGTTAGGCTATTTATCAAGTAGAAAGGCAGGATCTAATCTGCTCACCAGGTTCTGCAGCTGAGGCATGAGAAAATGAATATTATTATTCTAACTCATTTATATAATCATGCTAGTTCAACTCTGGGAAGAAAATATGGAAAATCTATATCTTTTTTTCTGTACTCTCAAGATTAATTTTGGGTTTATTTTATTAAAAATTTAACAAGTGTTAAGGAAATACTTTACATGATAGAAATATTGAATTAATAAAAAAAATGCCATCAGGATCAGAAAGCAATACATATGTTGGGGGTGCCTGAGTGGTTTAGTTGGTTGAGCTGCTGACTCTTGATTTTGGCTCAGGTCATGATCCCTCAGTGATGGGATTGAGCCCTGTGGCAGGCTCTGAGCTGAGCATGGAGCCTCCTTAAGACTTTCTCTCTCTCTTTCTCTCTCTCTCTCTCTCTCTCTCTCTCTCTCTCTCTGCCCCTCTTCCACTCCCACCCCTCCTCTCCCCCTGCCTCACAAATTAAAAAAAAAACAATACGTAGGTGATTTCCTACATTTGCTTAATAGAAATATAGTAGTAGACCATCTTGTTCTCACTCCAAAGAGAAATGTAAGTGGGTCCCAAGAATAGAGGCAGATGAGATGATTGAGTGTTGTGGAAAATGATTGGCTACATCTTATGAAGTGTTAGACACTGAACATATAAATGCAATCAGTAAAAACACATACATATGGTATATTTATATGTTTATTTATTTGACAGAGAGAAAGTCTGAGCAGAGGAGGGGCAGAGGGAGAGAGAGAGAGAGAGAGAGAGAGAGAGAGAGAAGCAATCTTAAGCAAGCTTCATGCTCTGCACTGAGCCTATCATGGGGCTTGATCTTATGACCCATGAGATCATGGTCTGAGCAGAAATCAAGAGTCATATGCTTAACCAACTGAGCCATCTCCCCACACACATATTATTTCCATATCTATTTACCTATCTATATAGATTATCTATACCTAGAGAGAGATAAAAGGAACATATTCTTTATTATGTTGGACTATACCTTTTTTTTTATAATGTTACTTTTTTATGAGTTGAAGAAAGCCACTCAAGGTTCCACACATTCCCATTTTATCTATCATGGCTTCTTTATATTTTACTTTGTATCAGTTGAATTGGACCCCATAGCTTTTCTCCTTATACCACCAGTCAGTGGAAATGCAGATCTACTGTCACTAGCCCCTGGTACTGCCCATTACTTGTGTTTGAAAGAAGACTTCAAACAACTGATGAGATCACACCCCCAGTCGACAACCTGAATGCGTTTGAGAAACCAATCTGAGCAGAGAACTTAGTTATGCTGTGCCTGGACTTCTGATAGATGGGTATTTTTTTCAGTCACTAATTTTGTGGGGATTTGTTATGTAGCAATAGAAAAGCAATGCAGTTTTACTTATACCTAATCCTTTGAGGCACAACTAACAAGTGTCCACCTTGCATTAGCTTATTGAGAGGAAATTTCCCGGAAGTCGCAGTAACCACGGAAAGGGTAGGGCTGCTCATCTGAGATGCAATTGGGACGTGACCCTCAAGTACTGCCAGGGCTCAGTTGGAAACCATCGCCGCTCTCTACCTTTGTTGCCTTCATTGTCTCAGACCACTTTCTTCTGCAAAATAAGCAAAACAATTGCTGGGTTCTTGGCAGCATTGTTCAGGGTTTCATCACCGGTGAAATGATCCCTTTCCTCAGCTTTTATGGAAGATTTTCCAGCACGTTGGCCTCATCTGAGTCATCGTGGTTTTACTACAACTAGTCAAGTGTGGTGTCAAGGAAGATGATGGGCGGACCACACCCTTGAGAACCATATGCTTAGCATGTAGGCAAGATCCTGAAGCAAAAAAGAAAAAAAGAAAAAAAATCTGTTTATAGAAGTCCAGGGGAATGCTGGGAAAAGAAAAATGATAAAAACAGTAGAAGAAACAAATACTCATTCAACAAATATTCATTCATATATGCCAACAACTCTAAACCCTGAAGGTACAGTTCACGGATCTTCTGCCATCAATGTGCTTACTTTCTGGAGAGTAGAGATACACATTACACACATCAACAGAAAGAGGTATAATAAAATAACATTAATAAATTCTCAGGAAACAAACAATAGGATTCAGAGGTACTGTGGGTGACAAGGAGGAGTCCATTTTCTGTCCTGAGCAGTTTGCCAAGGTTCAGTTTTTGGAGTGTGGCTGAGAACTTCTGCTTGTTTGCAGATAAAACTTTTTTAGAATCCAAAGACTCGTAAGAGATCCGGACTTAATATAAGAAGTTTAAATTCTGTATCTCTACCTTTAAGCTTTTATTCTTCTTTCTTTCTCTCTCTCTCTCTTTTTTGAGAGAGACAGAGAGAGAGAGAGACAAAGAGAATGCATGTGGTGCAGGGCCAAAGGGAAAGGGAGGGAGAGAATCTTAAGCAGACTCCGTGCTCAGCAAAGAGCTTGACCTGGGGCTTGGTCCTAGGACCTTGTGATCATGAACTGAGCTGAAATCAAAAGTGGGAAACTTAAACAATTGAGCCACCCAGGTGCCCCAAAGATGACTAAAGTCTCTGGCTCAACATTTCTCATTAAAAATTTTTTTTACATTTATTTATTTTTGATAGAGAGCACAAGTGGGGGAGGGACAGAGAGACACAGAATCCGAGGCAAGCTCCAGGCTCCGAGTTGTCAGCACAGAGCCCAACTCAGGGCTCGAACCCACAGACCACGAGATCATGACCTGAGGTGAAGTTGGACGCTCAACCGACTGAGCCACCCAGGCGCCCTGTCAACATTTCTCATTTTAAAATTGGCATGATCATTCCTATTTCATAGGGCTACAGTGAGCATTACATGGGATGATGAATATGTGTGAACCACACTGAGAGGTGCCTGGCATACAATAATTACCTAAAATTTGCTCTTGTAATTCTGCGCATAGCTCCATTTTGTCCTGTGTATTATTGCTTCCTGATTATTAAAACATGCATACTTATTAGAATTTGCATATCCAAAACCATAATTTCATTTATGTGCCTCAAAACAAAGTAGAAAAATAATAAAAAGTAAAGTCCAATGAGAATATATGAAAAAAATTCAACTTAACTAAAATTCAAGTGAATACTTATATTAAAATAACAAATAGTTCCTCCTTTTCATCTACCCAAATATAGAAGATATTTGAAAAAACTTTTAATGTTTGCTTGTTTTTGAGAGAGAGAGAGAGTGCAGGCAGGGGAGGGTTAGAGAGAGAGGAGACACAGAAGCTGAAGCAGCTCCAGGCTCCAAGCTGTCAGCATGGAGCCCGGTGTGGGGCTCCAACTCACGATTCGTGAGATCATGACCTGAGCGGAAGTTGGACGCTTAACAGACTGAGCCACCCAGGCGCCCCTAGAAGATATTTTAAAAGAGAGAATAGTCTTAACTAACACACAGTAAAATAGTTTAAGTTATGATATGTTTACAGAGTAAAAAAAACAGTAATGGAAATAACATTTATTATATATTTTCAAAAATATTAGCCTCTAATTATGTTATTATGGTGAATATAAGTAAATAAACTATAAAATTATGAGTTCAGTATGATCCAAAATACTTAAAAATATAAATTAAAATAAAACACACATGATGGGAAATAATACAAGATGTTAAATCACTTGCTACTTTTTTCTGAAGAGTGATTTTTTTTACCATTTCTATATTTCATGCCTTCAAATTTATTACAAGAAGTGTACCTTATTTTATGTTCAGAAAAATATTTTAAAAATTAAATGTGAACTGTTTTCTTATAACCTGCAGAATGCCAAACATTTTGGCAGAACTTCCTATTTTTTTATACTTCTGTATACAGATATTTCATGGAAGTCTTTTATTTCAATCCTTTCTTCTAACATGGAATTATCCTAGATGCTTTCAGCAGGATGTGAGTCAATGCAGAGAACCGTGTTTATAAAAGTCATCAGTAAGGGCTTGCAGAGACGCAGGTCCTTTTCTGGAGGTCCAGAACCGACACACGTGGGAAGCCATAGGAGTCTCTGAAGCAGCTGCTGGAGGCCATTAAAACAAGGAGTCGCCCCAGGAGAACAGCAGCTTCTCTGTTCAGAGGCTGGAGTCAGAATGCCTGCAGTTCCAATTCTGAGATCAGAAAGTCACAGTCATCCCCATGCTACTGAGCACCCAGAGGGATGGAGAAGGGTTTGGGTATGGCTTTCTTGGCCATTAAGAGAACATTTACATTTTTCTTCTCAAATGTTTGCTATATGCAAATCAATTTTTGTATTATTGTTTTTAGTGATAGTCTTTAGAATGAAATTCAAAGGTATTGTTTTTTTAAGTTTATATTTGAGAGACTGGGGGGAGGGGAAGGGAAGGGAAGGGAAAAGGAGAAGAGAAGAAGAGAAGAGAAGAGAAGAGAAGAGAAGAGAAGAGAAGAGAAGAGAAGAGAAGAGAAGGGAAGGGAAGGGAAGGGAAGAGAATCCCAAGCAGGCTCCACGCCATCAGTGTAGAGCCCAAAGCAGGGCTCGATCCCATGAGCCATGAGATCATGACCTGAATCGAGATCAAGAGTCAGTTTAACTGACTGAGCCACCCAGGCACCTCCAAAAGTATTATTTTGATATAGATGTGTACCCACACATAAAATCAAATCACATCATAGCCAGTATCAAAAATTGTAAGGCAAAATATAGAGGTTAAAATGAAGATTTCATTAAGTAATTTTGTCTAAATTATAGCAATTAGAGCAAAACTTACATTATGGAATTATATCATCGGTTCAATCAAAATTTAAAAAACTTAGCCATTCTTTAAAACACAGTATGTTAGCATGTTTTTCTTAACTATGCTCTTATTTCGCTTCATTTACCTCTAGATTTTGTTCTATTCTGCTTCTGTCTTCTACAGTTCCCTCTATCTATATTGTCTTAATTCTTTGCATTAAATACTCCAAAAGAGGCATAGGGAGCTTCTAAATTTCCCATTATCTAAAGATGAACTTCTTATCCTTTGTCACTAATACCACTATTGGACACATTACAAGACTGCCCTTCTATTTCAGGTAACTTTATAAAATTAGTGTTTCTTAGCTTCCTCCACGTGTATAGTACCCTCTTATATATAGTGCCTCTCCCAGCAAGGAAACTTGACCTGAAGGGAGCTGTATTCTTGCCTCCCACACTCAACTTGTTTGATCTCACATACTAAATAAAATACAGCCTGACCTCCATCAAAACACATTTCTGCAACATCTCCTTGACTTTGGGCTAAAGGCAATATGGCTAACACTCCACTGATTTCCAAGATTGATTTGGCTGGCTGATCAAGTGTAAAGGTAGCTGTCTCCTTTTCCCTTCATTGCTTCATGTATACACATGAGGTCAAGAGAAAGGAAAGCTTTCTCAATAAACAAACTCTATCCTTCAGTAATTGGACTTGACAAACACCATCTCCTGACAGAGCCTTCAAATACATTCTCATCAACTATGAATTGGCATAAACACACTCATGGTTTCGTTAGTTTTTATTTGCTTTAGACATAACATGTAATTTGGAAGACATTCCAAATCACTGACATAACTTTGTGTTCACATGCTTGTTTTAGGCAAACGTGTCTATGCCACATTATGCTATAAAACATGATGGGTAAATTTCTGATTTTTTTCTAACTTATTTCTAAGCATAGTAACATTCACAATTGGTGAATATTTTATTTTTATTTTTTTAAGTTTAATCAGTTATTGAGAGAGAGAGAGAGAGAGAGAGAGAGAGAGAGAGAACGTGGGGGGAGAGGCAGAGAGAGAGGGAGAGAGAATCCCAAGCAGGCTCTGAGCTATCAGTGCAGAGCCCCACACGGGGCTTGATCTCACAAACTGTGAGATCACGACCTGAATCAAGATTCAGACGCTTAACAACTGAGTCACCGAGGCACCCTTATTTTTTTAAATAGGCTCCACACCCAATGTGGGGCTTGAACTCACTACCCTGAGATTAAGAGTCACATGCTCTACTGACTAAGCCAACCAGGTGTCCCACAATTGGTTTATTAATGACTTCCTTTAAGAGATATGCAAAAAATTCAAGGATATTTATGCATGCTTAAATAATTCTCAACATAAATGAGCTTCCAGTCATTCTTTATATGTTTTCCCCTAAAAGTATTACAATTTGCTGGTAGTTCTAAAAACTCTACTTATGTATACCAAAATTGCATTTGGTCTCCGATAATTATTTTTAACAGAACTACATTGCCTTTTTCATCCCATAAGTAGTAGATGATATGTTGGAACTTTTATATGGAATGATTTCAATACTAAAAATTTTTGATCTGAAATAGAATTTTCAGTCACATTTTCAAATCAGTCACATGGGTCAATAACAACACATATATGTATTGAGTGCCTACAAGGCACTGTTCTAGGTACTGATTTTTTAAAAAAATGTCCTTTAAAACAGTACTTTGCAAGCTTATAATAGTGCTATATTACTTTTATAATTTAAAAATTGCCTATAGTTTTCACATAGTTTCTAGGGATCAGAAAGTAGGATGTCATTATTATATTATTACACTGATTCATTTTATTTTTATGTTATTCATCACCCTATATACCACTTCTCTAAATTGTGAATCAGCACTTGAATGATTTAACCCTATTTTTCCACAGGAGATTTTTACACCACTAAATAGATGCTACAACTATACAGCCAAGAGATATTTCTACATTGTTTTATTCATTATAGCATGTGCAGCATTTTAATTACTGCACAGAATGCAGATTTCCCCCAAGGGCACCCACTGTGGAAAATGTTTAAATGTAATCACAATAAATCTTCTTATCCTTGTTATTTAAAACCTCCATCATTAAAACTCTGGGTTTTCCTGAAATACTGTTCCTCCCAGATCCCATTTCAGAAAAGTCATGCTTAAAGAGAACAATAGAATGGGTCCAAAAACATTTTTAGTTAAAACTTATGAAGACACTTTCATAGTGTGCCACTTACCATTGTGTGTGCAAGCCAAGGACATTTTTATGATTTGACAGTTATCTAATCTACTGTTTATAATATACGGAAGTTCACTTATTCTCTAGGCATCTGGGCTTTATCTGTCTTGGTGAGTTTTTTATGAGTCATCCAACAAATTAAAATATTTCAGGAAGAACAAACAATGAAATATAGAAATAAAGTAAGTCTGAAAAATCAGGAAATAGTAATATAGTGGTTTGGGTAAAGTGACTGTAACAAAAATGTTATATATTTTGTATATAATATTATGCATATACTATTATGAGCCATCTACATTCAATTTGAGTTATCTTTCTAAATAACAATAATAACCCATAGTAACATTCTGACTTCGCTTATCAAGCTATTTTCAAATACAAACACAAAAGCAAACAGAAATGATAAAGGTAAATAGTGGGAGTGTAAGATTACTAAATACTAATGATAATTAAGTACACAGTAGTAGCTGGGGCGCCTGGGTGGCTCAATCAGTTAAGCATCCAACTTGGGTTTGTAGGAGGATTCTCGCACAGACAGTCATGACCCTGAGGCTTTTCTTTCCAGGGAGCAACTTTATTTGTGCCGACATTGACTCAGTTGGGTTTGTACCCAAAGCACTGAGCCCTGAAAGCCACTTGGTGTAGTTTTTCATACGCTTTTTACTTCTTTGTCTCCCGTATATGGTAACACGCAAACAGGCAGTCTGAGTGGTCTCATGTTACAAGGTCATGAGGGATGTCATGTATGCATATAATCAGGTTGCCTTAGCTGTTTTGTTTGTTTTTCCTTCCAAAGAGAGTGGACCCTACCACAGGCTCGGGTCATGATCTCTTGACTTGTGGGTTTGAGCCCCGTGTCGGGCTCTGTGCTGACAACTCAGAGCCTGGAGCCTGCTTCAGATTCTGTGTCTCCCTCTCTCTCTGCCTCTCCTCTACTCATGCTCTGTCTCGCTCTGTCTCTAAAAAATACATAAATGTTAAAAAGAAAATTAAGTACACAAGTAGCAGATATTTCAGTAGAAAAGTAAGCATTTTCTAAGGTTATTATATTTAAAGATATGATATGTAAGTTCTAGAAGCCATGTGAAATTTAACATTGTGCTAGACATTAAATTTAAGTTTTTGTGTGATTTTGAAGAAACCTATAAAATACAGCCAGAATACGTAGTGTTATGGTGTTAATGACCTTGAGTTGGAAAGCAAACTGTGTCCACAGGTTTGGAATTAGAGACAGATTTCCAGGCTCTTTTTATAAATTACTCTTTCCTTTCTCATCTATTAGCTACATTTTGCAAAAAGTCTAGGTCACCTGATGAATTAGTTCATTTATTTTAATGAGGTACATACAGTAATGTATGAAAAATAAAAACCCTTTAAGCATTGCAGGATCCTAAGCAGAAATGCTATTCCTGACAGCAATCTAGTAATCAAGGCTTGCAAAGCTGTAGCTTGGAAAATTTGTTGTATTTCTTCC
Source organism: Lynx canadensis (assembly GCF_007474595.2). Taxonomy (NCBI): domain Eukaryota; kingdom Metazoa; phylum Chordata; class Mammalia; order Carnivora; family Felidae; genus Lynx; species Lynx canadensis. The sequence continues at coordinate 12,161,556 of NC_044314.2, read as the reverse complement.
TCTTATGGACATTTTCAATTAAATATAAAGATTTTTTGCTTCACATGGTGGTTTTAAATTGGTATTTCATCATTTTATGTATTGCTGGCACTGGCTCTGGGTTATTTAGCATTTATTAATAAATTCCATTTTGACCTTTCCCAGGTTTTGCTATTTATTAGGTGTTTTTGCACTATTGCAGAGATGACTGAGCAGAATTGGGGAATTTTTTTTTACCCCTTTTAAAACCTCATACTTTATTTTTACATTGACCTTTAAAGTTGGTATGTAGCTAAGATTTGAAAGTTCTGTTTAAAAACCACCCTGCTGAAACATCAGACAATCCCAAAAGTTCAAAACAGATTGGCTAGCGGATGGCTGAAAGCTGAAAGCAAAGGAGTCCAGGAAGAGAAGAGAGAAAAGAAACAAGGAATGTCGGGAGAGGGAGGACTTTGGCATATTCGCCATGACCACTTGTTCCGTAAATCATTACTGACTTAGGAAGGCAGGACGTACACTTTGCGTAAATAAGTCGTGTCTGATGGAAAGTGACTTCTGAATATGCTTGAGTATATTTGGAGAAGGGACATTTTGTTTTTCCATTTGTTTATTCTACCTTGAATAGACCACCCTAGTTTTATTTAGTTGATTTCATAAAACAGGTCAAATTTATCCCACGTTAAAATCTGTGGGATGTTTCGTTTTTTAAGGATGCAGTCACTGATTGGTTTATGTTTTACGCTTGGTTCATACTTGGAGTTCCAATGCCAGAGATTACAAAATGGCTTAAAGAATAAAAACTGTCTGACATAAGGTCAGAAGGATTATAATTCTCTTATTGCTTGTGGCCAATAAAAGCCATAAACACGACTAATTGTGTTCTGCAGAGTCCCATAAGCTAGTGGAGTAATGCTCCTCCTCATTTGGAATTTTTCCGGACTGCTCGTTTTTTATCGAGGCCTTGGCATCTGCAAGAAACTATTTGTTACCTGTGTTTTCTAATGGACAACAACGTTCTCTTTTTCTTCATTAAAGTGTCATCCAGTGAAAGATGAAATCTCGTTTTTAATCAAGCAGCAAAGTGTAGCTGATTATATATAACAAAATAGTTTGATGTTTATAGAGCTATTTAAAATAAAAAGGCATCATTGACTGAGATAAACTATAGTGTAAATAACCCATGTGTAGTAATAAAATGGCTTATTACATGATGAATGGTGCCAAAGAGTTCAAGTTTTATCAAAGAACTATATTTCAAATTTTAATCCAACTTACTCTTTCTTCTCCTATCTTTGAAGTATGGAGACTATCTCTTTAGTTAAGCTTAGAAATATGCCGTTGAAGCATCATAGCTAAAATATTTGGCAAAACTGTGGAACATAGATCTTGACTTTGTAAAAATTAATAATTTATATTGATTCTGGGTTTCAAAAGTGAATTCTCCAAACTTTGCTAGAGTGTTCTGCCACATATTGTGTTACGTACTTAGGAAGATGCAGATATAAGTCAGGAGTCACATGTAGAGTTCCCATCCTCGGGACAGCCTAGGAGCCCGTGTTCACCCTCCATTTATATTTGCTCTATTATGAAAAATCTTAATGTTGATTATAACTTTTGGAATGTGTGCGTGAAGAAGAAGGCAAGGGTTCTATTTATTCGAGTGAATTAACTGTCATAATGGTAGAACAGAACTGGAATCTAATGTACTTTGTCATATATTTTCTTTTTTCAAATAATGTATTAAGATAATATTTATACAACATGAAGTTAACCGTGTTAAAGTGACACTTAAGTAGCGTTTAGTACATTCACAAGGTGGTGCAACTACAATCTTTAGTTCCAAAAGATTTCTATCACCAAACTCATTAATCAGCTTCTCCTCATTCCCCTACACCCCTAACCATAGCAACCAGTCTCAATGCATTCACCTAGTCTGGATATTTCATGTAATTGCAATCATATAATATGTGACTGTTTTGTGTTTGGTTTCTTTCACTGAACATATTATTTTAGAGGCTTATATTTTCTCCTAAGAAACACCTATTCAGTACTAAATTATGTTTATCCTTGAAATGTTGGAAAGTAGACAACAAATGTTGTTAGTCCAGAGAGACCGGGGCAAAATTTTCGAGTTTCCAATTATAGTACTTGAGGTATAGTGCATATTATTTAGCCTTTCTGGGCCACATGCTCTTGCACATAATTAAGAAAGAAATAACTATTTATTAGGATGATTTTGAATAATAAATGACATAATGTTTAAGAAGTTCTAGAACATAATATGTCCTCGATTTTTATTCCATTCAACCATGGCAGAGATAAAATTGTTGCAATATCTTCATAATTCGATGATCGAATTGATATTTACTCAAATATTTCTGTTAATATTTATTGACTTGTAGGTGAGTGAATAATAAATACAACTCATCTCACATATATCAATTTTGTCATTACTTTGATTCCATATCTATAACGATATTCTGTTTTTACTTCATAAATTTTAGTAAAAGTATAAAGTTTAATGGAAATTACCCTTAAAAATCACAACATTGTTATGTTTGGTCTGCAGACTATTTTGCCTGAATTGGAAATTTTTTTTAAAATTTTGACCCATTTTATAAAATTTCTATGTTAATGATGAAATTCTTCTACAGAAGACAACGTATTCCTTAGGAAAGAAGTTTCAACAAAGCAAAGCAATGTTGAGTCACAAAGCTGTTTCTGCCTTACATGGAGATTGTTATTCAAAATTACACAGTTAAGCTGCTTTTATCTAAGCTGAAGAAAAAAATCTATTTTATGGACTTGATTATGATGCAAAGGACAGCAGGGTTTTATTTTTATAAAATGGAAATCTGATATTTTGTCTTGAATGTGAAAATGGTCAAACCTCAGCCCTAATGTTGTTTATGACTCCACAGAATATCAGGGCAAAGGATTCTAAATGTAGACTGAAATTATAAAGAACAAACGAGTTAGTTATCTGTCCTCATCAAAGGGAGCTTTCACGAAAACTAAACTTAAAAAACAAAAGTGTCAGGGACTATTATCTTGAATTTTTAAGTAAGGGAGTCTCTCCCCACTGTGTTCAGCTATATGTATCTTTGTTGATTTTGTTGTTCTTATTAGACATTCCCTTAGTTAATTTTTATTTTTATTGCTTCTTTTTTCTTACAACTATTTTAGTTCATTTCTTATTAGTTCACGACTTATTTGATACATTTGTGGAAATTTAATCTGTCCTATGTCATTTTACATGATAATTTTATTGAAATGTTTCATCTGAAATTCCTTTGAAGCCCATGAGAAATAAAATATCTTTTTTGTGATGCCGTTTTATCAAATTTTATGATGATCCTCCCTTAAGGAATATCACACACACACACACACACACTCTCTCTCTCTCTCTCTCTCTCTCTCTCTCTCAAAATAAATAAATAAGCAAAATAAACTTGCATTCCCTAATTTCTAAACCAGGAAGTAAAACATAATTTCCCTCTTAGCTTGGTTATATGCTGTCTGTGTTCCAGTCATTTTTCTGTAAAGTGTCATTTCTGTGGGATTAATGACCACCTATAATCAAATTATATTTCAAAACCACAGTTCCTTAATAAAGTATTTAACAGGTTGCTTTTTAAAGTGTGGGAAATAGTTATGGAACATATTTACTGTTGGCATTTACTCAAACCTCTCAGCTCAAGATTTTGTTTCTAAAATAGAAATAATACCATGCAATGTGACTGTATACAGTTAGTAATATAAATAAAGTGTGTGATCTATCTTCCATATGTATGCACCAGATGCATACATATTAAAAATATGTTAATTTTCTCCCCTGGAAGAATATTTTATATATTCCACAGCATACTTCATTAAAATATGTGTAATGATAAAATATATGTACAGGTTTAAAATGAAACTTCAAAGGAAGATTATGCTAAACTCAAGTGTCTGCATGCTTATTATGCTTGTCACTGATCTAAAAATTATTTAAAGGTTAGTTTTCTAATCTAATTGCACAGCTAAGAGTTTAAGGTCATCATAATGCTAGAGAGTTGAAAAAAATACTCTTCCAGCCTTGACAGATACAAGAGGCAGAGAAGGGAAGGAACTCATTTGAATCATACATAAACACAAAGTAAAATAAAATAAATGGTCTCCTTGATGGTACACAAGCAATAAGATCAGTTTTGATGTCCCAAGTTAGGAGAGAAAAAAATCTTTAAAAAGAATTAAGCTGTCATTTTGAATTGTAGCCAGAGAATGTTCCCTTTCACTTTGAATAAAACTACCAAACAGGAAGAGAAAGATGTGAGTCTCAACTGGGCTAACAATAAGGGGAGATTTATCAGGATTGCATAAAAGTGGGTTATCTCGCTTTTAAAGACGCAGGGGATAACCTTAATATCAGGACTCGCAGACATATACTACTACTGTATTAAAATGATCCCTTAATTATGGATCCTGGATTTTAATTCCAAGGGCATTTTACAGCTGAATCCATAATGGAACCTTATCATAATTACGGGAGGAAAAAAAATCACATTGTCAACAATTGCCTGTGTGTGATGAGGCACTTATCTTTTGATGTTCAGTTACCTTCTGCTTGTTAACCTTGTCGTGGAGGGCCACTGCAGAGAGCAGCGACCAAATGCATCCCCCAGTAATTACTATAATTCAGTGGGAGATGCAGTCACTTGAGGCAGGCAGCTCTGCCCCCACCATCAACCTTATGCAACTCAAGGAAAACACAAACATGGCCGGGCTCGGACAAATTAGGCATGAACAAATGTCTCACATTAAGTGAGTTAAAGGACCTTGCTGAAAATTACAAGGGCTGCTTAGGAAAGCAATGAATCCCATTATGGAAGTAATAGGTCTAAAAGAAAGCAGCTTGTTGGAGACCATATACAGCGGCAGGATAGAGACACCTTGGTGGGAGCGGGCCCCATCCTGGACACAGTTCTTCAGCATGGCCCCCTCTGGGAGGAGTAATCAAAGTCAGGAGTTGGAGACTACCGTCCTAGAAATGTAATTAGAAAATAAAATGCTGTTTTGTATTCCCTCAAGCAATTTTACTATGGAAAACCAGGAAGAACACAATCCTATGTCTCACTCTGAGTTTTAAAAAGCTCTGTCTTTCTGGCAATACCTGATTTGAATTCATAGACTGCACATTGCAGGGCATACGTGGACATTTATACCTCTATCAGAAATTATTTCCACATTACGATAAATAGGCTTGGGATATGGGTACTTCTAAATAACTATCTTTATGAAATATATTATTTTAATATGCATTTTCCCTGCCTTCCACTTCACTGGCAGGTGGGTGAGAGGTTCCTATTCTTTAAACACGAATGAGACTGGGCAGTGCTCCATTTAGCTCTTTCTCCTGCTTCAGTGATAATGTAATTCATAGGAAATTCTGCCTTAACTCTGCTTTGTAGTATTTTCTAATGGCTTGCTACACTCTGAAAAAGTGCAGTTTTATTCAAGTCTGTTCTGTTGTGGAAAAAAATAAAATGGAAGAGGGGAGAGCAGGAGTAAGGATATATGCAACACGCGAGCCTAAGTAGGTAGATAGAGGGGTGTAGTAGAAAATGAAGTCATTAGGAGCCTGTGCTATGCAGCGCCATGAAAAAAATATAAGACAAATCACCACCACCCTATGTTTTGCAGGCTTCCATTAAGGGAGTCTGTGTGTGTGAGTAAATGGCCCTTAAGTTCGAGACTTTTTTGTGGTTTGACTTTAAAAAGTGCTGGTGAGGATGCGGAGAAAAGGGAACCCTCTTGCACTGTTGGTGGAAAAATGCAAACTTGTGATGCCACTGTGGAAAACAGTATGAAGGTCCCTCAAAAAGTTACAAATAGAACTACCCTAGGATCCTGCATTTGTCTTCCTAGGTATTTACTCAAAGAGCACAAAAATACTAATTCAAAGGGATACATTAGCCCTGATGTTGGTAGCGGCAGCATCGACAATAGCCAGATTATGGAAAGAGCCCAGGTGTCCATCAAGTGATGAATGGATAAAGAAGATGCGGAATATTACTCAGCCATAAAAAGAATGAAATCTTGACATTTCTAATAACGTGGATGGAGCTAGAGAGTATTATGTTAAATGAAATACGTCAGAGAAAGACAAATACCATATGATTTCACTCATATGTGGAAACGTAAGAAACAAAACAAATGAGCAAAGGGGGGGGGAAGAGAGGGAGGCAAACCAAGAAACACACTTAACTCTACAGAACAAGCTGATGGTCACCAGAGAAGTGGGTGGGGGGATGGGTTAAAAGGTTATGGGGATTAAAGAGCGCACTTGTCATGATAAGCAGGGGGTTGTTGTATGGAGTGTTGAATCACTGTATATACACCTGAAACTAATATTATACTCTATGTTAACTGGAATGTCAATAAAAACTTTAAAAAGTAACATGTAGACATTGGTCCAGCCTTATCATTCTAGTGATGTTATCAGTCCAGCGATGCTGCCTGTTTTTAAATACATCGCAATTTTTTTTTTTACAATATAAGGTGCCTGTTTAATATCATGAGTCATATACCAAAATGTTGTTATATTTTTTAATGATAAACTGAATCAGTAGGAAAAACAGTCAGATGGAACGAAGAATTGATTACATAATGTATCCCAATTTCATCGTTTGCTTATTGGATATAAGATTTATAGTCTATACTTGTGAATGTCTCTCTTCCTTTTTTCTTCTGATCTGTGGGCCCACTTGGGTGAGCAATAAAAACATCCACCTTCTCTTCCCATTTCACATTTCAGTGAAAACAATTTTCATGATAAAAGTGTTAGCTCTATCTTTTAATGAAGTATAGACTACTCACATTCAACTTGCATTGAACTTGTGTGTCAAAAGTTTAAATAATTGGGAAATACTGGTCCAAAAATATAGGTGATGCAAACATACCTACACTGCTGTAGATTTAACTTAAACAACCTCTAACTAATGCTCATACATTTCACTGGTATGAAATACACTAATAGTAGTTTATAATCAAAAGGCAAATATAGGAGTAATGAAACATTATGTGACACACTTAGAGGCACATTGATGATACCCTCATACTAGTACTGCCACCATTCCTGGGCCTGCATGTGTGGGAGGTGACATGTTCCCTTGTCAAACATTGTCTGGCCACTATGTTTCATACTAGGATGTTTTTATCAGCTTACTGAGATATCTTTGACAAATAAACATTTTTATATATTTACAGTGTACAATGTGGTGATTTGCTGTACATCGTGAAATGATTGCCACAATCAAGCAAATTAGTACAGGCGTCACCTCACATTGTCACCAGTGAGTGGGGGGGATGGGTGGGTAGGTGGATGTTCACGTGTGTGTGCGGTGAGAACGTTTAGAATCTGCTATCTTAACAAATTGCGAGTACGAAATATAGTAGTATTAACTACGACAACCGTGATGTCCATTGGATCCTCAGAGTTTATTCATCTTGTAACTGAAAGTTTTTACTCTTTGAGATCTCTCCACTCTCCCCAACCCCCAGACCCTGGCAACCATCATTCTATTCTCTGTCTCAGTGAATTAGACTTTTAGATGCCACATATAAGTGAGATTATACAGTATTTTTCTTTCTCTGTCTGGTATATTTCACTCAGCATATTGTCCTCCAGTTTATTCCATGTTGTCATAAATGGCAGGATTTCCTTCTTTCTCACGACTGAATAATTGCATGTAAACACCACATTTTCTTTATCCATTCATCTGTCTATGGACATTTGAGTTATTTCTATATCTTGGCTATGGGATACTTTAATGAGCATGAGGGTACAGATTTCATTTCCTTTGAGTATGTACCTAAAAGTGGGATTGCTGAATCATATGGTAGTTCAATTTTTATTAATTTTTTTGAGGAAACTCCATACTATTTTCCATAATGGCTGCACCAATTTACATTTCTGCTAACAGCACACAAAAGTTCCTTTTTCTTCCACTCCTCGCCACTTCTGTCTCTTGTCTTTTTGATAATAGCCGTCCTACCAGATTTGAGGTGATATCTCATGGTTTTCATTTGCATTTCCCTTCTGATTAGTGATGCTGGGCACCTTTTAATATACCAGTGGCCACTTGTATGTTTTCCTTGGAAACATATCTATTCATGTCCTTCGCCCATTTTAGAAATCAAGTCGTTTGGGTTTTTTGTTTTTTTGTTGTTTTTTTGTTTTTTTTTTTTTTTTTTTTTTGCCATTGAGTTGTATGAGTTCATTACATATTTTGAATGTTATCCCCTTATTGGATACATGGTATGCAAATATTTTTCCCAATTCTGTAGGTTACCTTATCATTTTATTGATTGTTTCCTTTGCTGTGCACAAGCTTTTTAGTTGGATGAGATCCCACTTGTCTATTTTTACTTTTCTTGCCTGTGCTTTTGGTGTCCTATCCAGGAAATCTTTGATGTTTTCCCGTAACCCGTGTGTCCTTCCTATCCACAGAATGTGGAAGGATCGCAGAGAAATCCTTTGTCTAGTGAATTTTTCTTGCAGTAAATTATTATGACTAATATTATCATCGATGATAATGATGATGATGATGATGATGATGTAACCTAGCCTTGTTTGGCTTCTGCCTATCTGAAGTTTTCTTGCTCTTTCTCTTTTTCTCTAGAAATTTCTCTAGCTGCTTATTGTAAACAGTGGATGACTATCCATTTCCTTTTAAAATGTTCTCTTCCCTGCCACTCTTTAGTGTATAATAGATTTCCGTTGAAGTCTCATGATCAAACTTGGACTATGGACTCCCCCACTCTAAGTAAAGAACTATTCGTTTAAGCAGTTAGAGCTCTGCTACTTGATTTGTATCTTACAGATTTGAAGAGGATTTGGTTTTCAGGGATTTGTTTCAATCTGGACAAAACTGTGTTTGACTGTTAGTCCCCCATAGACTTTTGGTTGGGATTGTGATAATCTAATATTTTTTTTCTTGATAACTTGAATTTGGTAGGGGGGGTCATTTTGTGTGGCATAAGAGAAAGAATGCTTTTTCTTTACCATATTCAATGAAAAAAATGAAATTCTTATAATACTACATTTACTAAAATCAATAAAAGAGATTTAATGGTTCTATATTCTTTCACAAATAATACTTATTAATGCCATATAGTATGAGCCTCTTCTTATACGTATCATACCCAAACATATCCTTAAAATTCTGAAAATTATTTCTGATTTTTTTTCTATTTTATATATGAATGGACTGAAGCTTAGAGGAACTAAGTATCTTGGCAGAATCAAATTAATAATTAAGATACACTAACCTGGTAAACAAGTAATTTATAAGCTTTGCCTAAACTTCCTCTCGGTCTACTTTTTTTCTCAGTCTCTCATGTGTGTTATCCAGTCTTGCTACAAAAAATAAGAACAATTCTCTGAATGAGTGATCTCTTATGAGTAACTGTTTTACATAACACCTAATGGCCACTAAATCTAGTAGCCAGTATTTTCCCTCGTGCTGTATGCCCTATAATTTTAACACAGCCCAAACCCTTTTCTTTGGCATATTCAGAATATTGGGCTTAATTTGCCCATTTACTTGATATAGGCTGCATCATTTATTTCTTGAAACTTTTTACCTGGCTTTGAAGAAGCAAGACTATGTCATCAGTAGAAGTCCCAATTATTGTGTCTATTTTGTCCTAGCTTATTGTCTGTGCAGGAACTGTTAAAGGATTTTAGTTAATATCACTTAATTTGTTAATTATTGCTCTCTTTTGTATATTTTTTATTGCTTTGTAACATTTTCTTGCTTCTTTGCTGGTGTGAACATTTTGGTTCTCGTTCTGTGACCTCTCTTGCCTCATTCTTTTCAAGTCTAGTCTTCTATGATATCAAAATCTTGACTTTTCAATGAGGGCTTCTTCTCAGCCATGAGGGCAGATGGAAATTGAGACAGTCTGCTCTTCTTGATATCTGTCATCTAAACACACTACGAAATCAAGGATCTGTGTAGTTTTTCTGAGTTAATTTTACCTTACTTTCTCCCCCATAAGTAAGAAATAGATGTGCCGCCTACCATGAACTGAGAACAAAAAGAGGAGACAGGGGTTACTGGTGCCATGTGCTTGTGATGTGGTAACCTGGGAATCAGAAAACTTACATTCTCATCTCAACTCTCTAATTGGGATCTTAATTAAACATTTGTTCTAACATTTCTTGGTAGGAAAATGAAAGAGGCTGGCTTAAATTACTCAGAGGTCTTTTTTAGTTAAAAAACAAAATAAAAAAACTTTAATTTTTTTTTTTTTTTGTATGTAGAAATCTTTGAAAAGGGTGAAGTTGAGCTGGAAACTCTAAAATATGAAATCTACTGTGTCTGGGGCATAGGGTGAATCCAGCCCAGAGTGAGGGTTTAGTCTGGTCTAATTAGGCCAGGACTTCACTGATAAATCTTGATGAGTTTACAGTAATGGGCAGAGTATCATTTTGAAATGAGTACTGACCAAAGGAAATGAAAAGGATACTTTAATATCTGGGCAGTGGGGTATAATTGAATAAGAAACAACTAGAAGCAAAAAGAAATAGAAAGAAAGGGCATCAAGTATTATGGATAAAAGCATCCATAAGGTTGAAATCTTAAACTTTTTTTTAAACGGTCATCCATTTTTTGAGAGAGACAGAGAGACAGAGCACGATAAGGGGAGGGGCAGAGAGAGAGAGAGAGAGAGAGAGAGAGAGAGAGAGACAGAATCCAAAGCAGGCTCCAGGCTCTGAGCTGTCAGCACAGAGCCTGATGTGGGTCTCGAACCCACTAACTGTGAGATCATGACCTGAGCTGAAGTCGGACACTCAATCAACTGAGCCACCCAGGCACCCCAATAAAGTTGAAATCTAATGATTTATAGCATTTGTTTTGCAGATAATAAAGAATTCTGAGTAAGTGATAGACAACACTACCTAATCAAACAATGTGACACAGTTTTAAAAATCGTGAGTTGTAGGGACATCCTAGAAGATCTTCCTTAAGAACTGGACTCCCACCCACCCAAATAAATAAACCCCTGTAGTAATATTATGCCAATAAATCTTCCTACCTTTTCTTTCTGCACCCTGCCCACGGCACCTCCAACACCAGTAACAGGTATTTATGCTAAGAAAAGTCTACTAACAAAACTGGGCCAAATAATCTCTCTCAGGAATCTGGGCTACAAAAAATGACTTTTGTTATTAAGTTTGGGATGATTAAACTGGGAGAAGACATAGCTTCTTTCTTTTGGCAATTTGCAGAGGGAAGCAAATATTACCTGGATACAATAAGGCCAAATGGGGACTAGACTCACCATGGTGTCACTCTAAAATAAAAATATTACAAATCCGGGGCGCCTGGGTGGCGCAGTCGGTTAAGCGTCCGACTTCAGCCAGGTCACGATCTCGCGGTCCGTGAGTTCGAGCCCCGCGTCGGGCTCTGGGCTGATGGCTCCGAGCCTGGAGCCTGTTTCCGATTCTGTGTCTCCCTCTCTCTCTGCCCCTCCCCCGTTCATGCTCTGTCTCTCTCTGTCCCAAAAATAAATAAACGTTGAAAAAAAAAATTTAAAAAAAAAATAAAAAAAAAATATTACAAATCCAATCCCTAAAGCAAAGAAAAGCAATGTAATGCTTTCATACAGGCCTTTGTGGGTGCCTGATGGGGGAAGGATTTTACTACATAAAAAATTTAGAGACTTTCTAATTGCCTCATTTCCACACTCTCCCCAACGTGACACTGATCACATCTGTAGCTACAAATCAATCCTCCCTCTCTCTCCATGATTTTCCAAGATGATTCTGTGCCACATGGCTGTCACTTCATTATTAATTCTTCCTTCTGCAGCACCATTTGTATGTAAAATGCTCTAGTTCTCAAGACTTTATCAAATCCTTTGATTTTCTTCCAATTTCAATAAATACAAGGAAAGCGCTGCAAGTTACAAGTGTGGAGGAAGCATTTTTTCTGGGGGTTGGAGCAGGACATGAGGACCTGGGCATTAGAACAGCCAATATAGAAAACTGTCAAAATATATGAAATTTGTTTTACCTGACCCACAGAGAAAAATATGTCTAAAGGGAGAGCATGTAATAAAGCAGGTGCACAGAAGAGAGGGACTGTAAGACGCAAGAAAGAGAGTAAGAGATCCCTTTAATTGATGACGCCTCACCCACAATTACCTTCTTACTTTTCTGAGGCCCAGCTACACATCTGGACTTGGAGAAATTGAGATACCCTCAACTTCTCATTTAGTCCCCACCCCTCCTGCCTTGTGACTCACTCTAAATCAAAGGTGTTCAGTTACTCATAATTTATTAATTATCAGGCCAACTTTCTCCACATAGAAGTCTACAAGTTTGTCTTTCAAAAATGGAGAGATTCAAGTAATTCATGAGTTGTAGCAATTATTCTCCAAGTTCAACTATTAACCACACTTAAATCAAAAGAGAAATATAATTAAAACTGAGAACAGAGGAGGAAATAACTATGTCATATAGGTTACTTTCTCATAAACTTTTAGCACCTACATTTCAGAGCAAATACGTTTATATATTAAACGTATATATATACGTTTATATATAAACGTATATATATACGTTTAATATATAAACCATATATTCTGCACTGCTATAGTGCAGAATTTAATATAAGCTACATAACAATAACCACTCATTATGTTTACATGTTTCCTAATATGATACTTGAAAATTTAAGAAATTTTATCTTAAATGTTTGAGGATTTTTTTTAAAAGTCACCGTGAGTCTAGAAATGTCATTATATTGCTTATTTAATGTTCATATTAAAATTTTGCATAACAAATTTTATGATAAGCTTACATATTGTTTATGTATGTGATTAAAATTATAATCATCATGGAAACATGCTTGCTACAAAACTATCATATTTATTATCATCACTGTGTACTATTTTTATTCACTTAAGAATGCTTGAAATTCTCTTATTTGTATATTTTCTACCTCTTCCTACTTGATTTAGAGTTTTGTGAGAGCAGGGGTCATGTCTGCCTTGTTCTCTCTTCACACCTGAAACGGTTTCTGAGACTTGTTGAGGTTCAGTATTCAAACAGTCCTAAAAAGATAATAGGAAAACCAGTCATTGTGTGTCTCTGATGTTATACAATATAAATAAATAGCCTATGAAGTATTATAAAAGTGCGTAATTAAAATATAACCAAAGCTCTAGATTTAATTTTCAATTTACAGAAATATAGAGCATAAGTTAAATGACATATAGGCACAAGTTAAATACTATGTGGAAGCAATCATAAATATAGAATAAAAGACATTCCATTAGACAGAGTGCCTGGGATCCCCTAAAATTGAATGTTTTGGGTGTCATGGTGTAACTCTATTTGATTTAAAATGGCTAAAAATGGAAATATAACATACCAAAATTTGTGGGAGGTGGAAAAAGAAACTCTAAGAAACAAGTTCATAGTGATCACTTCCTACCTCAAGAAAAAAGACACTCAAATAAACAACCTAACTTTGCACTTCAAAGAACTAAAACAAGAACAAAAGAAGCCCCAAGTTAGTAGAACTAAGGAAACAACAACGATTAAAGCAGAAATAAATGACATAGATACAAAAAAAAAACAATAGAAAAGATCAATGAAACTAAGAGCTGGTTGTTTGAAAAGATAAACAAAATTGACAAGCCTTTACCCAGGCTCACCAAGAAAAAAGAACCCAATAAATAAGATCAGAAATGGAAAAGGAGATATTACAACTGATACCACAGACATACAAAGGATAATAAGAGACTACTAAGAACACTTATATGCCAACAAATGGGACAACCCAGAAGAAATGGATAAATTCCTAAAATCATGAAGAAATAGGAAATCTAAACAGACCGATTACTAGCAGGGAGTAATTCAGAACCTCCCAAATAACAAAAGTCTGGGACCAGAGAGCTCTATTGGTGAATTCTACCAAACATTCAAAGATTTTATACTTAACTTTTCTCAAATGTTGCCAAAAACTAGAAGAAAAGGAACTCTTCTAAATGCATTTTATGAGACCGACATTACCCTGACACCAAAACCAGACAAGGATGCCATAGGAAAAGAAAATTACAGACCAATACCACTGATGAACATGGATGCAAAAATCCTCAAGAAAATATTAGCAAACCAAATTGAAGATTACATAAAAGTATCACTCACAACAATCAAATGGGATTTATTTCAGGAATGGGAGGATGGTTCACATCCACAAATCAGTCAATGTGATGCACCATATTAACAAAATGAATGACAAAAATCATATTATCAGAGTGCCTGGGTGGCTCAGTCAAAGCGTCTGACTTCAGCTCAGGTCATGATCTCCTGGCTCATGAGTTTGAGCACCGCGCGGGCTCTGTGCTGACAGCTCAGAGCCTCGGAGCCTGTTTCAGATTCTGTGTCTCCCTCTCTTTCTGCTCCTCCCCAGCTTGTGCTCTGTCTCTGTCTCTCAAAAATAAACATTACAAAAATAAAAAAAAAATCATATGATTGTCTCAATAGATGCAGAAAAAGCATTTGACGAAATGCAACATTCATTTATGATAAAATCACTCAACAAAGCAGTTACAGAGGGAATGTACCCTCAACATAATAAAGGCCACACACAAGCCGCAGCTTGAGTGCATCTTATGAGAGACATTGAGTAAGAAGTATCCAGCTTAGCTGCTCTTGAATTTGTGATTCCAGAGCCTGTGAAATAGTAAGTGTGTATGGTTTTAAGTTTAAGGCACTTTGTCACTTTGAATAGATAACTAATCCAAACCCTTGATTTTCTGCACTAGATTTGCTATGTAAAGCTCCCGAAAGGAAGAATGTTTAGTTCTTTGATAGTTTCTAGAACACCAACAATTCCATTGATCTTGTATAAAACTGTTCAAAAGAAGTCTTATTTACTGTAGGGCTATTAGGACATCCATGACTCAAATCAAATTTCTACACAGGAACAGAGACATAGAGTAAAAGGGACAGGGAGAAAGAGGCAACAAAATCAAAGGGAAATAGAGAAAAATAAATAGGCAAAAGGAAACATGGAAAAATGTTCAGAAAAGTCAGTAAAATGTTTATCTTTGGTGTTAATTGCTACCACACTTAATTCATATTGCTTTTGTTTTCTTCTTGAGCCAGACATTTGTGCTTTGTATTGCTTTATTTTATGTTAATTTTTAAAGTTCATTTATTTATTTTGAGAGAGATAATGTGCTCACATGAGCATGGGAATAGGGCAGAGAGAGAGGAAGAGAGAGAATCTCAAGCAGGCTCCATGCTGTCAGGGTGGAGCCCAACGCAGGGCTCAGTCTCACCAACTGTGAGATCATGACCTGAGTCAAAATCAAGAGTCAGATGCTTAACTGACTGAGCCGTCCAGGTGCCCCTATTTTGTTGTTTTTTACTTGCCTCAACTTTTTTTTTAATGTTTATTTATTTTGAGAGAGAGAGAGAGAGAGAGAGGGAGAGAGAAAAGGCAGGGGAGGAGCAGAGAGAGAGAAGGAGAGAGAAAATCCAAAGTAGGTTCCATGCCCAGTGTGGAACCCAAGGTGAGATTGATCAAACGACTATGAGATCATGATCTGAGCCAAAATCAAAAGTCAGAAGTTTAACCAACTGAGCCCCCACTGGCCCTACTTGCCTCAACTTCAATGATGAAAATTTAAAGACCCAATGGTTAATTGGTCTCTGACATGAATAAAATAGTAGGTAAAATGTTTATACTTTCACCATTTTAACTTACTCTTTGTAATTGGCAAATACACATTTTTTTAAAACACCATCACATCCTTTAAACTCTTAATGTTATGTTTTTCCCAGTGGACAAATTTTAAGATCACCACTGCTACTCATCTATAAATGTGGGGCATATTATAAGAAAAGTCAGGCATTCACTTTGTGCCTTTAACTTGGAGGGAGTTTGGCAGTGTTTGCACCATAAACAAGTATTCTGTTTGGGAACTGAATTCAAGACTGATGTCCTTTTCTTAGGCTTTCAGACCAGCAGAAACATCTCCGGGGTAGCATGGAAGATTGGTGGGTTAGGAGTAGAGGTGCTGAAGTGACTTCAATGTGTATATGACTTCAGTGTGTATGTGACTTCAATGTGTATGTGACTTCAAATTTATTTTACTTCCCCAAAATGTAGAATTAATTCCTTGGTATCTCTTGTTGTCATTTCTTTGTAAGACCTTGTATGGAGAGGTTAATAAGGAAAATTGTGTCTTCTGAAATGATTAGGTCAGCAGTATAGAACAGAAATAAGTTCTCCCACTTGTCCAAATATAGCAGTCTTAACATTTCTGAAAACGATGAAGACAAATAACATGAGTACACTCTGAAAACTCAAACAAGAAAATAAATATAAGTAGAGAAAGGTCATAGATAACTTCTAACCCTCTTAACGTGTTTCAATTGCATCTTATTGGGCATCTTAATAAAGGAGACATTTACTGAGGGTAAGGCATTGTGGAACATTAGTCCAGGGACTGTACCAAAAGAAAGATTTCCGGTAAGTTATTTTTATTGTTAATAATATCATACAGGTAATCTCCAACATACCCTCCAGTGATTTTCCTAACACTAATATGAATGTTAATTTCAATAATCTAATTAACATTCTGTGTGTGCGTGCACGTGTGTGTGTGTGTGTGTGTGTGTGTGTGTGTGTGTGTGTGTATGTGGTATGTACTTGGTCAAGGAGAAAGGGTAAACACAAAAAGAAGTTAAGGTATTTTGCTGTGTTTTGTTTTTTACATACAGAAGCTATTTCCCATGGAAATGGCAATATGTTAGTCCACAAATAGAGCTTCATGCTCTTCCTTGCTTCCTGTCTCCAAGGAAAGATACAGCATTTTATGTGGCCAGAATTCCACAGAATAGATTGAACTGACACAAGAGAAGAGCTTTCTAAAGGCTGTTTTTGGCCGGTAGTGCCCGGAGATTCCACTGCAAGGCTCTGTTTCTCATGGATTTTGAAGTCAGTGAGTTAGAAACCAAGACCGGCTTTAGAAATCTGCCCTGGTTGGAAAGGGCATGGAACATGGGACCACGAGGAGCTTTGTGAAGGGCTCTGGGGACGATCCCACCTGAGTGATTCTTTGTGCTGCTGTGTTCACTTCCTGCACCAGGTTTTTCTATCACAGGGCAGTTATATAAAAAGGGCAAGATTTGGCTGTGATGTTAGAGAGTGAGACCATGTTTGGTACAATGCGTTTATACCACAACCCTGAGTTTAGCCTAAACACAAGATTCCACTATAAGCTTTATTCTCAAATACAGAAAATTATACTGCCAACGGAAGTTAGTGCCTCAATTTGAAACTGATGATAGGACGTCTGTCTTTGGTGGTGTTGGGGGCGGGGGACTAAACCAGTGACTCCCCTCCACAAACCGGTCCATTAATTCAATTGAAATGGGAGTTCTGAGCACACAGGGCCAGAATCTAATGTGGCCACATGAGGAATATTTTCCTTCTCTGCTGTAACCCTGAAACTAAATGTGCATTTTCCTTACTGACTAGTTTCATGAACGGGGCCAAAAGGTAGTGAGAGCCCGTCTCTCTATGAGAGAAAATCCTCCCTGATCAATAGTTCCACTCTGATCGTGTCTGTAATGTACATCACAGCCCAGGCTGCAAGCAGCCGAGAAACTCTGCCATCCACTGCATGGCTGGGAGTCAGTGGGGCACTTAACGGAGCTCTTTGTCCTCTCTGCCAGCCTTTGAAGGCATTTGATGCATCTGAACATCGGGAGTCCTTTTTTACTTCCCCAACAGGAGACGAAGATCTCACTCTAATGTTGTTACACAAGAAAGTCATTTAAGAACCCCGCACCTTTACTCTTTGGTCAGTCAATGATAGCAAACTGTTTGTTCAAAAGGACTTTTAGTGTGAGTTGTTCTACTCCAAGAAGTGCAGTGGTAATTAAAACAAAAACGGAAAAGTCAGAATACAACGCGATATAACCCAAAATTACCCCATGTGGCCCGGAGCTTTTTTTCATTCTTGATAGTGTAGTACCCCAAATCACAAGTCATATTTGCTCTTGATTAAATGGAAAAGCCAAAGTTTAAGTCGTGGTATGTCAAATGACACCAGCCACAGACAGGCGAAGGAAGAGAAAATGCTTGTAAAATCCCTGGACAGCACTGGAGGAAAAAGATACAACGTAACTAGTGAAGAGCCTAAGTTTTGAAAACAGATGAAAACTGTACACGTCTTGCCTCCACCCGACCAATAATGAAGCAAATGATCTTGCTGAACATTACTTAAAACTTGCTTAAATTATCACTCTAACTCATAAAATCCATTTATTGTAATAATGCAGAAAAATTCACCCGCACCAAAATTTGCTTGTAACAAAATAATCTAATAGTGTTCCATTATTGTTTGTGTGTGTGTGTGTGTGTGTGTGTGTGTGTAAATAATGATTTTCATGAGTATCAATATCTGGTATATTGGCTTTATCTCATACCACTTCATTTAACAATTAAAGTGTTCATGATAGAAAATGGAAAACTATAGCTGACTCTGAATAAAACTTACCCACTACCTCCCACTGCTCCTTCTGCTCCTTATATACAATATGAGAATATTTACCTGTGATTCAATAGACAGTGAAAAATATTTCCTTTTATCTTCAGAATTCTACTTGAATTGATGTCAAGAATCATTCACTTTTAAATGACATGTTTCATGGCCAATCAAACTTATTTGATGGGGCACCTGGATGGCTCAGTCGGTTGGGCTTCTGACTTCAGCTCAGGTCGTGATCTCACGGTTTATGAGTTCGAGCCCCGCGTCGGGCTCTGTGCTGACGGCTCAGAGCCTGGAGCCCGTTTCAGATTCTATGTCTCCCTCTCTCTCTGCTCCTCCCCTGCTCATGCTCTGTCTCTCTCTGTCTCAAAAATAAATAACAATATTTTTAAAAAATTAAAAAAAACTTACTTGATTAAGCAGTGGTTCTAAAATATAGTGTTTGTTATATGTGTATATACACACAGACACAGACACACAGACACACACATATGTAATCACCTTTTATGTTCATAATATGAATTCAGTGGAAGAATAAGATATTTCCCATCCCTTTAAAAATCATACAGTGTGAGACTTAAAATAGCTGTTGTCACTAAAAGATTTTATAATGTAACACGGTCTTATTTCATAAATTTCACTAGTAAATAATAGTTTATTGTATGAATAACCCAAAATATATTGATCTATTCTACTGAAAGTGGACATTCAGTGTTGTTTTCTGTATCTGGATACTTGTGCATGCGTTTTTTTATTATTAGCAAGGTTTCCAAAAGGGTCGTTATTTAACATGTCATCTGATAAACACGTACGTATCCTGTGGTATATGTATATACATGCAAATGTGTATACGTGTAGACATAAGCACATGCTCATATGTGTAGTGTGGATGTGTGTACATATGTTTTTGCCTGTATTTAATTGTTAGGTTGTAGTATATGTGCATGTCTAACTTTACTAGGCAATGCCTAATTGATTTCTAATGTGGCTGTATCGTTTTATACGCCCATCAAATGTAGATAAGTGATCCCATGGGTACTCATCCTTGAAAACACTTGTTATTATCAGGTTTTAAAGTTTTTGCCATATGGTTAGTATACGTTTCATTTTACATTTTTTTGTTTGTTTGTTTACCAGGATAGTTGAACATGTGTTCACATTTAATGGCCATTTGTAATTCCCTTTCTATGAAATTATATTTACACCTTTATTCACTTTTGATCTGGTTTATTTTGTCCTTTTCTCTAATTTGTGGAAAGTTTTTATATATTCTGGCTATGAATAAATTGTAGGCAAAACGGGTTGCAAATATTTTACCTTTTTAAGTGTAAGATTGTTAAATTTATTAATAGTTCCTTTTTTATCATAATTAAAACATCCTTTTAATCTTTGTTATAAAAAATCCTCTTCCATTTTACTCTAGAAGTATCTGTTCTGTCTTTTACATATAAATTCCTCAAGCTATTAGAGTAGGCAGTTAGTAAGTTCTAACAGGATGCCTGGAGGCCAGCAAGGAGGAAGTCAAGGTAAGCTGTGAGGACACCAGAGGCTCCTTCTGGGAGCACTCCAAAACTAAACCACAAGAAACCAGATCAAACCAGACAGGCTTAAGATGGCCCACAAAGTAGACCAAAACTCACATTATGCCTTCATTATACTACATCACTGTACAAAAATCTCTCTAAGGGTGCCATGGCAGGAAACCTCTGACCAAGTAAGGAAAAAGACCCACGTTCCTGGAAGAGACCACCCTACCTCCAAGAAATCCCTACCTCAAATAATGAATATTCCACCCCTTAGTTAACAGTCAATAAAAGATAGAAACCCAAACCCCCGTTTGCCCCCCAAACCTCCGGGGCAAAACTCTCCCCGGAGTTCACCCACTCTCACATCTGGAGGGTGTACTTTTCAGCGTGTGTTGCTCATCCATTGTGTTGTGTCTGTCCCTCAATTCTTTCTTGTGACAGAACCAAGAGCCTCGAGCGACATCTTTTGGATGGACTGATCAAGGTCTCCCCGGTGCACTTAGCAACAAAACCATTTTAGATGGTTGTGGGCTGAAAATTGCAATTCATTTAAATTGCATTATAAGAACCATTATACAGGATTTGTTTTGTATCATAATTTTTCTTCTCTATTTTTCTATTTTTTTCTCTTTCTTCATTTTTGGCCATTTATTGGACTGAGTTTCTCTTTCCCTTCAATATTTCATTAATTTTTTTCTTAATCAATATAGAAGTTATATTATGTCTTCATTATTTTGTGATTGCCTTCAGAATTTTAACATTCATATTTAGCTTAAAATGTTCAAGCGTAAATGATATTTTTGCCACTTTTTCCTGGACAATCCAAAGATCTGAAAATTATTTCACTCCAAAGCCCCTGCCGTCTCCTCCCCCTCCTAATCACACACAAAGGCTTATCATCCTAGAGTTTAGTTCTTTCTACCTTAGTTCCTTAAAAAAATTTTTTTTAATGTTTACTCATTTATTTTAGAGAGAGAGAGTGAGAGAGCATAGGGAGAGGGGCAGAGCGAGAGAGAGACACAGAGTGTGAAGCAGGCTCCAGGCTCTGAGCTGTCAGCACAGAGCCCAACGCAAGGCTCAAACTCATGAACTTCGAGATCATGACCTGAGGGGAAGTCGGATGCTTAACTGACTGAGCCACCCAGGTGCCCCTCTACCTTGGTTCCTTTAACCACAAAACCTAGATGCTTTCTTTGTCTTCTGGATCTATGCTGTGTTTAAAATTTACATTACTTACCATTATTTCATACATTTAATACCTTCTTTCTGGTTTACTGAGACCCAATCTTTAGAATCCTAGATGCAGATAAACACAGGCAGATGCTAACTCCATTGCTGTTTTATTTACCCTTACACATATTTCTGTTGCTACTTCTGGCCTCTGTTTTTGCTTTTTTGTTTTGTTTTTTGTTTGTTTAGTTTTCGTTTTTAATTTCCAAAAGTTTAGCTATGTATTTTAAACTCTTGGTGTTAATATATTACCCAGGGAGGAGGCGTTGGACTTCACATCTATTTTGCCATTTGGGGAAAAAAATGGGAAAAAAAAAACCCAGCATTTTGAAAGAAAAGAATGTTAAGTAAGTATTTCAGAGAAATATTTACTGCGTAAGATGCCAATATACATAACGTATTTGAAAATTTGGGGAAATCAAACAATTTGAAAATTTTAGCAAAAGATAACGTGTAAGTTTTCCAAAATACCCCTATGACCAAGTGAGTTGGGAAAGATGAAGGGAAAAGGTGATGTATATACTTGGGTATTAGTAACAGACAGAAGAGTGTCTGTAACCATGACATCTTTGGAAAGGTAGTAAGACCTGGGCTTATGAGAATTAAAATAACTCTCTACTTGAAGACCTGTCACAATGAGGTAAATTTCATCAGTAAACAGACTTTAAAATACCATTTTCTCGGAGTTGACTCATATTTTGTTTCACTGGACTGTCATAACAATTACTGATTTCTTTACCTGACCATGGCTATTGATATTAAGGCTTGGGAATGGGATTTTTTAAATGCCACTCATATACATTGAGAAGGAAATAGAGTTGAAAGCTAAACGTTTCTCACTGAAAAAAAAATTCCTTTAATTTTCTGCCCACTAAAGTGTTGCCATCTCACGTCATTTTAATATGCAGTTAACCAGAGGATGGAAATGCTGTGATTTATTGTGACAGGGTAAATAAAGCAATAAGAGCAAATCTAATTTAAGCATGCATCACTGAGCGTGCCTTTTCACTCCCGCTTGATGGCTACCCAAAATGATCCAACGAAAAATCAAAAGCGAGATGCATTAAAAGTGGGAGACTGGCTTTGGAGCACGCTAAAAGCTGTTGTGTAGTTCGGGGTTGTCCTCCTAAGTCACTGAAGTCTGGCCGGGAGCTAAGAAAGGCTTATCATGATCTTCTTAAGCCTTTTTGCTTCCTGCTGCTCTGTGAACCGTTTAGTATAGCTGATCCTTCCATCAGGAGCCCCCATTGGAAATGTATCTCTTCTGTGTACTAGCTGGGGGTTCCTGGACAAATTTCTTAACAAGCCACACCTCCATTCCTACATCTATAAAATGGAAATACAAATCATATGAAATTAATCCAGGTGTGTGAGTGTTGAATGAGAACACACATGGAGGACTTAGGCATTGTCTAGTCGTTACAAAAGCTCGGTAAATACTAGTTATTATTAATATTAAGCTTAAGTATAAGTAAAAACAAGTGCCTGAAACAAGTGAAGTCACTACATTGAATACCTTGCTCTCAAACAGAAAAGAATATGAAAACAAGCAGCTTGTCTTCCAGGCTGCCAATTAACTAGATTCAAGAGGTAAATATATAACATTCCATGTTAAATGTGTGTAACTCTGATGGCTCCCACATTCACTCTGGCTGGGGTCAGTCTTTCTTTCGAAAGCTCCAGAAGGTGGTTCCAGGATCATTCCCCTGGTGTTCTCCCTTCTGTCGTGTGTCTGCTACTTTTCTCTTCAACATATTCTTGATAACATTTAATTTGTTTCCAAACACCTTGAGTAAAGCATCATCATCATAAACAAACAAACCAAAAAACAAAAAACAAAAGAAAACAGCCACAAGTTTTTCTCTAAGAAGAATTCTTTTGTTTCAGAGCCAACACACTCCAATTCCACATGCATTTTAAAAATCACAACATACTTCTTCTCATTACATGTTTTGTGCATGCAAAAAATGAATAGTAAAAACACATTTTTCAGGGTGCCTGGGTGGCTCAGTCAGTTAAGCCTCTGACTCTTGGTTTCGGCTCAAGTTATGATCTCACGGTTCATAGGTTCAAGTCCTGCTCTGGGATCTGTGCTGACATCATGGAACCTGCTTTGGATTCTCTCTCTCCTTCTCTCTCTGCCCCTTCTCTACTCGCTGTCTCTCTCCCTCCCTCCCTCTCTCTCTCTGTCTCTGTCTCTCTCTCTCTCTCAAAATAAATAAATAAACATTAAAAAAACAGCAACAACACTTTTCGATGTAGGCCGAATTGGATTATTGTGGTGGCTGTTGATGTTCTTATTGAGAGCTTAGAGCATAATTTTGGCTTTTTCACATTCTGGAAATGATTGGAAAATGTGATAAGACAGTGTTTTCAAGGAACCCTATGGCTTCAGTGTTGCAGCATGAATAGAAACATGGGGCAAGGATTGAGTGAGGAAGGCTCACTGTGTGCCAGGCCCTGGGCTGAGAGGTTTATAGACATTTGTTTCACACAACAATCATGTGAGAAATATTAGTAATCGCATTTTTTACAGAAGAAACTTCAGGTTTAAAAGCTTGCTCAAGGTCACACAGCCAGAACTGGAAGCTGGACTTAGGACTCACATTAACTACTGCTAGTTCTGAGAATGCTAATAGTTCTGTTGAATAGCTTGCATCGCTACTGAACAGAAAACCACGGAAGTCTGTACAGCTAACTGTCTAATGAGTTTGCTATCTAGTGAAAATAAGTGGCTTTATCAAATTCCGTGATTTGATTCTATACGCATGTACATGCAAACTTCGTTCCTACAGATTTTGTTTGCTGCTGCAGTCGTGATTGATGAAATGTTTTAGTTACAAATACATAGCTTCGTTTACTTCCATTTTCCAAATAAGTACGCGAAAAATTCTGATTCACCAATTTTACTATCAGTCTTTTAATATCTTGATTTTTAAAAAATTTGTAATGTTTATTTATTTTTGAGAGACAGGGAGAGACAGAGCATGAGCGGGGGAGGGAGAGAGAGAGAGGGAGACATAGAATCTGAAGCAGGCTCCAGGTTCTGAGCTGTCAGCACAGAGCCCGACGCGGGGCTTGAACCCATGAACCGTGAAATCATGACCTGAGCTGAAGTCGGACACTTAACCTACTGAGCCACCCAAGGCACCCTTAATATCTTGAGTTTTTAATTTTTTTTTCAACGTTTATTTATTTTTTTGGGGACAGAGAGAGACAGAGCATGAATGGGGGAGGGGCAGAGAGAGAGGGAGACACAGAATCAGAAACAGGCTCCAGGCTCTGAGCCATCAGCCCAGAGCCTGACGCGGGGCTTGAACTCACGGACCGTGAGATCGTGACCTGGCTGAAGTCGGATGCTCAACCGACTGCGCCACCCAGGCACCCCTTGAGTTTTTAATTTTACATTTAATGTGGAATATGGATTGGGCTTCAAAATAAAATTTAAGAACGAGTTCAATTTTTCAAAAAAAGGATGAAAATACAAAGTGGCTGAAGTCATTTGAGTTGTGACACATGTTAATGCTCCTGTAGCTTTCTGAAATGAACAAATCAGAAAAAAAAAATGAAGGCAAATACCATCCACTCCCAAATATTTGGCACGATATTGCATTCTAAGATGTGTAGGATGCAGGGGCGCCTCGGTGAATCGGTCGGTGGGGTGTCAGACTCTTGGTTTTTGCTCAGGTCATGATCTCATGGTTTGTGGGTTTGAGCACCACATTGGGCTCCGTGTTGACAGTGTGGAGCCTATTTGGGATTCTCTCTCCCTCTCTGTCTCCTCCTTCCCCACTTGTGTGCACTCATTCTTTCTTTCTTTCAAAATAAACTTAAAAAAAATAGAAATAAAATAAAATGTGTAGGATGCATTTAGGTCTTGAAGGGATAATTTTACCATTGTATTTATAATATTGCTGTATTATATTGCAGTGGAATCTATACCCTATTGACCTGGTAGACCAGATATCTTTATTCTCCAGGGCAGGCCTCAGCACAGGAGTGACTGAATATAAATATTTACTAAAGGAACTCATATGTAACTAACCAATGAATGAGTTAATTTCTAGATTGTGTGATTATGAGCAGATATATTTTGCTGTTTTTCACGTTTTTGCCACTAAGTTTGTATTTTTTTATATGGAGATAATAAACTTTATTTAAAAAAAATTTTTTTTTCAACGTTTATTTATTTTTGGGACAGAGAGAGACAGAGCATGAACGGGGGAGGGGCAGAGAGAGAGGGAGACACAGAATCGGAAACAGGCTCCAGGCTCTGAGCCATCAGCCCAGAGCCCGACGCGGGGCTGGAACTCACCGACCGCGATATCGTGACCTGGGCTGAAGTTGGACGCTTAACCGACTGCGCCACCCAGGCGCCCCAATAAACTTTATTTTAAAGAGGCCCTTTGCTTGCAGAAGTGAGAACCCAGGTTGAATATCACGGAAGGGGATTATGCACATTTATCCCCCAAAGTTCCAAGCCCTCCAAAGCTGTGATGCTTGGTAGCTCAGGAAGCTCAGTTTACACCCTCCCTGTCCTCATTAGCATTCCATGCTCTGGGTGGAGCATGAAGGGGACCTTTCCTTTTCTAACAGAAACATGAAAAGGAAGAGAGATAAAAAGAGCAGTGAGAAGGAAAACACTTTGCTACGAGGAGAAATATCCTCAGTTATATTTCTTGATCCTTACAAGAAGAATCTAAGCATAATTATGAAAGCATCAAAAAATGTATATTTTAAGATTGTTTTCACCCTGTAGGCCATTTGATGACGAGTATAAGATTTACTGAGGAAAGATTTAACCAGTTACTCATCAACAACACAAGGTCATTCATCATGAAACATCGTCTGCATTTGTAAACTCCTTCCTGGGGGCGTTTTGTTACATTACTTTTCACTCTTTTCTTTGAGCTTACTGTCTTTTGTCCTATTATTAAAGAATATCAAGGTCAAATATTTTGTCACTGCCTTTGATGAATCACTCTTATACTCCAGAAATTCAACAGAGCCAAACAGATTTCTCTGCATGTGCGTATAGATCCTTGTGTGTGTGTGTGTGCGTGTGTGTGTGTGTGTGTGTGTGTGTGTTCCTTAAACTGTTTGAGAAACAAAATCTAATATGTATTAAGGTATTTAATATGAACTTTTTGCTTCTGGTGTGGACAACTGAATACTTAAATATTTATGATGAATGAATGAAAGGAAAATTCTGCCTCACTTGATAAAGGGACATTGGATTTAGATTCTGGAAGGTTTTATGGTGTTTAAACACATCCCTCAGAATAAATGCCCTCTGAGCTTCTGTAAAAATGGAAAATGAAGGAATTTGTTCAAGGGCACATGACTAGCATGCAGCAAAGCTCTTTTTCCAACTGAGGTAGTAGGACTTCAATGCCCATTCTCTTTACCATTACATGATGATTTGGGGGAAGATTAAATGAGACAATGCATATAAAATAATGGTATGTATTTTTAAAAATAAATAAATACGTTTTATATCATTATAGTTATGTTGACAATAACACCTGACTGGGTAGAGGGAGATGTTTGAGGACAGGAAACAGATTGATTTGAGCCGGGAATACAGGATGCAGAAGAGGACATTACAGATAGTAAGTTAAAGTAGAAAATACTGTTGGGCCAGACATTGGAGGCTCTTAAATGTCACGTTTGGTATCTTTATTTTCAATGCAACCAAGAGGAATAGTTAACATATTTTATAAAGATGCAAAATGGGCCTTAACATAGTTACAGAAACAGGTTTGGCTGGGTGGCTTTGTCTGCTAAGCGGCTGACTCTTGATATCAGCTCAGGTCATGATCTCAAGTTCCTGAGATCACGTTCAGCATGGAACTTGCTTGGAATTCTCTATCTTCCTCTGCCCCTGTCCCCCGCTCATGCTCTCTCTCTCTCAAATAAATAAATTAATTAATTAAAAACCAAAAACAGGAAGAATGTTATAGAAGCAACATGTTTGGGGAAGGGAGGCGACAGGTTAATCCACTCGTTTGCCATTGCACTGGTTGAGGAAGAAGTATTTACGCGATTAGTGGCAATGGCAGTGATAAAAAGAGCATGAATAAAAGTGTATACAATTGGAAAGAGGTATAGCAATTAAGATTATATAAGCAGGATTAAAATTCACTGAGTGTCTTTTCTATCTAGACTCAAAAGAATCAAAATCAAGGAGGTCAAAGAAAGACCATGCCGGAGGAGTCACCTTCTTAAGCAAAGTGCCTTGCTGATTGACTTCAGGTAACCGAGCTCTAACTTCCTCAGAGTGTTCATGTTTGGTACAGCAGGTGGTGTTGCCACAGCACAGAAACCTTCATGCTCAGTTAAAAGATAATCAAGGGCTATCCTATTATCAAGAGCTTTGGCCAGAGAATCTAAGGATCTTTGCTGGGAAGCTGTTGTCTTAGAAATGGATTCTGAAGTTTTAGGAATTAAGAAGTTCCTGATCATAGTCTCGTTTACATTTATCCCTAGCTAGGGAAGTAAGGACCTGCCAGTACGACTGAATCCTGAATTGGGAATGCCTCCTGGTAGGCCCTTTCTAACTCGATGATGTGAATTAAGGGAAGACGACCATTGAGTTGATTAAAAGGGTAGAACTCTTAAAGAGAAAACCACGGGCCCAAGATGGTGTCACTTAGGCCAAGTCACCAAACCTCAAGTTCTTATAAATTTTATAATCTTGACAATCTTGGTGTGGGTGAACATGCACACACACACACACATACACACACACTCTCTAAAAGTTTTTTAAAAATTTAATAACTACTATCCACCAGATTTGAAGCTAGTTATAAGTCAATTGTTAACAGAATAAAATGTGTAAAAGTGGACAAAAGTTCTATGGGAAACCAATTCATTGAAATAATTCTGTAACTCAAGGATCTAGAGACCCTATCCAGTTCTACTATGTGGGGTAAGCAATTTTATTCCTCTCCGAGTTTCACTCTCTTTTCCATGTGACATGGAAAGCAAAATAATAATGCTGTCTTCTGCAAGTTGTTACACAAATTAGAAGAGACTATATAAGCAAATGTGCTAGTAATATAGTTAATACGTTTTCCTTATTGTCAATATCATGTTTATTTTGTTGTACCTTATCTTTCTCTATAAAAGTTTGAAGTGGCTTATGAAAATATACTAATAAAGCATAGAAATGTAAATAATATTTAGACATTCAAAACAAAGAATAATAAAAGTTAGAAAGATAAGGACAAGATTATTGAATTATTACTATTAATAGAAGCATAAAAAGAAATAAATAAGGGGTAATTTGAGTTCTTCAATTTTAAAAGGATTTTACTTGCTACAGCTCTATTTTATATACCCGTAGAGTTGTGCAATCTGTAACAAACAAAGATTGGTTATGGTTCAAGGGGCAGCTTCATTAAAAAAAGGAAAAGAGGGGCGCCTGGGTGGCGCAGTCGGTTAAGCGTCCGACTTCAGCCAGGTCACGATCTCGCGGTCCATGAGTTCAAGCCCCGCGTCAGGCTCTGGGCTGATGGCTCGGAGCCTGGAGCCTGCTTCCGATTCTGTGTCTCCCTCTCTCTCTTCCCCTCCCCCGTTCATGCTCTGTCTCTCTCTGTCCCAAAAATAAATAAACGTTGAAAAAAAAAAAAAAGGAAAAGAAATCCCTTATGTTGATGGAAGGCAGTTTGCTATCTAGGTCTTATTTTATTATTTCATTTTTCTAGTAGAGGGAAAAATCAAGATCATTCTAATTTCTAATAGCATGGGATTTGGGATCATGAAAATAACAACAAAAAAACCCTACAGACATTGCAGTGGTTATTCCACATACTACTTTGTTAATACATGATGTCAGTTGCATGCCCATTTCCAGAAATGTAACAATTGCAAGGAATGTAAACGAGGATTTCAAAAAAAAACCCATAACAGATGTTTGCAAGATTTTTCCCCCTACTTAGAACATAATAAACATATGGAATGGCCTATCAGGCACAATTGCTGAAGCAAAACACAAGGATCATTCAAGAAACAATTAGATTCTGTTCTAAAGAAATGGAATACTTAAAAAGGATGAGTCCTGATGGGCCTATAGTCCTGATGAGCAAATAGCTCCAACTAAACCCTTTATGATTCTATTTCCATTTGAATGTAAATATCACCACAATCTACTCAGATCAAGATTTGGGAGCACTGTGGAGATTTTTCTCCCTTGCAAGAGAAGAAAGTGCGTTGATAATAGTCCATGTCTATGTTGTAAAACGCCCACATGTGGTAACTTTGTTTGCATTCTCTTTGTTATTAAAAGGGAGGAAGATAGTTCTCATCATCTTAATGTCTTCATTTTTAGATAAAGTTTAGTGGCGCTAAGAAGATTATTTTTTTTAAGAGTAAAATCGATTGCAGGCATATTTCAAGGCACATATTCTGAGCTGCATTAGGAAGTAAATTTGCGGAATAAATCAGGGAGTAAATAAAAATTATGAATTGACAAGACAGATTACAACATAACAGCATATGCCAAGACTAAGAGAAGAAACCTTTGGTATTCAGTGCCACACTGGTTTGTCCTCAAAGAGCTAAATCTGGTGTAACATGATTGAACGTGGCTCTGAGAACATGTAATTTTATTTATTATTTTCTAAACTAACAGTCTATCTGAAAAAAAATGTGTATCTGTAGCTGGGGTTCAGGGGTGCAAGAACACCGGCATCCAGGGGTCCCAAACAATCCCACTAGTCTATCTCTTCCTTGAAGGGGGGAACAAGGTCCTTCCCTCGCATCACAAGAGGGCTGCAGATGCCCACAAATAAAGGTGATATCACTCTGTCTCTTCTCTATGTGAGTAAAGCATTGTTCCTTGTGTAAGTCACATCTTTCTTGATGACCTTGAAACATGCAGTGGGTTGACATCATCAGACAATTGCTCTTGGTGGTAAACACGGTTGTGCTCTCTGCTATCCTCCATGAAGTGGGGCTCCTCCCCTGGAGATGGGAATGTGTGTTACTTGCTTGACAGTTCAAATCCTAACATTACACACACTTTTCCTTCTTTCTTTATCCCAATGTGCTCTTTGTAGCTACTTCTAACTTTACACCATCCTAAAGAATAGAAGTTATTCAATCTATTGTCCATACTGACCAGGCATGTAGACTTGGTTGTATTATTTTCGTACAGTGTATATTATGAAAATAAATAGCTTTGTGTTTCCCCAGAATTAAAATATTTGAGTGTATGTTTTAGATTATATATGGCACTACTATTCTAAGATTCGGATACTCTTTCCAGGAGCTGCTAATTGTTACTTCATTTTCCTGTTGAGGATTAATGTACCTGACTCCTAACATCAATATGTATGATTGATGTATTTTTGTAGACAACTATGATAGTGACATCTGAGAAAATAATTCAGTAATCAGGTAAAAGATATTAGCTGTTCAATATCAAAGTTATTTTAATAAAGATTGTTTTTACATATCATTCACATGCTAAGAAGTGAGCCTAAAATTGCATTAATTTGTAATATATTCTGAATTCTTTGTTTTGTTGCCTAGTGAAGTTGGATTAAACATGAAAATAGAGACACTTAAAAAGCATGAATTGTACCTTCTAAGTAAACTAAAATTGACCAACTAACTACTTATGTGAACTATTTAGGAATAAGGGGAAGAAATTTTAGTTTTCCTTATTCAATAAAAATTATTAGTGACTGTGTTTGTCTCTGCACTAGAAATTAACCTCTTGAGGGAATGGGCTTTGACCTAGTCAACTCTATGTCTCTGGCACATAGCATGTTACCAAAGAATGCTTGTGGATTGGAAATTAATTGTTAATGTAAATTTGTTTAACTTTATTGATGTATCTTGCTGAAGCATGCACCTTTATCTTATTAAGCTTTCTCAAATTAGATGCTAAGTCTAGAATGGCGAATTTTAAGGTTGTCCTTGAACATTTGTTTCTCACGATTTAAATCCACTTTGGCTTAATGAAATATGGTCTTATAAGACCTCCTTGTTTCAACCTGCCCAAACTCAGTTACTTGATGCCCTTTAACTACTAATTGTTTGCATTATTCACACTTATCTGTGTGAAGTTTTGGCATCTGGTCAACAATTAAAGCGCGCGCGCGCACACACACACACACCCACCCCCCCCCACACACACACACGCAAAGCATGGAGTATATTTTTTCAAGATTCAATCTCTAAAGCCTCATAGGAGATATACCCATAGGATATTGAATTGGTATAATACTAAATATCCTGCCTGATCTCAAACATAATTTTCATTTTATAGATGCAAATTATATGCAATTTGATTAATTGATTATTTAAGTAGATTAAAAAAACGTATATTGTGCACCTAATAGTTACACATATTTGGGTCACCTGCTTGCAATTGGACAGTTAGGTTAAAAATATCTTTTTTTCTTGGGATACCTGGCTGAATCAGTGAGTGGAACATGCAACTCTTGATCTCAGCATTGTAAGTTTGAGTCCTATGCTGGGGTCTTTTTATCTCCCTTAATAAGCTTGGAGTTTATTTTTGTAATAGGCACAATATGTTTCTTAAGTCATTATATTACAAAACAAGTTTTTGTTCATGTAATTATTACTCTAGTGTTAAATTTACCAAGTACTTTTGATACTCATCATTCACAGAATTAAAGGAAAGACTATTCTACGGTGCATTTCTTAATATGCTGAAACAGGGTTTTGAGCTCCAAACATGAACTACTGCCATGAAAACAAACCAGATTAAACTAAGTTCATATGAATACATTGTGGTCCTCATGAACAAGTTGCCAGCATAGAGTCAATATAATGTTACTGACCAAGATGGCTTTAACTTTTTCTTGAACTTGACTACATTTCAGACAGGCTTGTTTCAGGCTCTTGGTCCCTGACCCCCTTTTTCTTAGAGCATTTACTGCAAAAAACTTAACATTGAAAATTCTTTCTCTACCTCTTCAAAATACGAATACTTTTAAAAGGTCTTGACTATTTTACGTCTCAGGAATGTCTCTCTCCATGTCCAGAGATCCATCCCTTAGAAATGTAACCACGAAAGAAGACATCCCTGCTTCCTAATTTTCGTGAGACAGTAGTAGTCTAACTTTAGCAGATACTTTGATCCAAGTTATGCAACTACGTCCTTTTGCAAAGATATGAGAAAGTTTACTTTTCCTTTGGGTAGAGAAAATTAGCACACACAGATAACCTAAGATTACCCAACCTCAACTTCAAAAGCTCCGCAGTCCTTTGTTTCATTACAGTTGATCTCAGACAGAGTTCTGACCTCTCTCTCCTATTGTAATACCCTTGAATAAAGTCTTCCTTACATATCTAATAATTTTTTGTTTTGATATTACAGAGTATAGCAAACACATCATTCAATAGAAGAATGTTTACTCTAGTATTTTAGCTTCACTAAACTATGGTTCCCTTTTGAAAGACTTGAAAAGTTTTTTTGTTTAATCAAGTGAAATTTCAGTTATAATTTTAAGCTAATATATGTATAAGCATAAAATTAACAGGAAGTCTTTATGCTTATATGTTTATTCAACTTTAAAGCCAAACCCATGTGTACATTAAGTATAAGCAAAATAAAAATACAAAACCAATCCAATTAAAGTTCACAACATTAATGAGCTCTGACAGATTTTTGTTTCCTATAACTTAACCGCCATTTACAATATGATTCTGTCAGTGCTAATCAAGGCAAGACAATGATTCTTCTCAATCTGGGCACCTGTGCTACCTATATGCCAACATTTGGCCAATGCACTTCTTATCAGTGCTTTCATGTAATGTGCTGTGAGATCATTTGGCTTTCAGTTGATCCAAAAATATGGCAAGCTGTGTGACAATGAGCACAATTAAAAATTTTATCCCTGAAATCATATGGTGGTTCCCAGAAATAGAAGAGTCAAACAAAGGATAAGAGATTCATTGATGTGGTAGGAATATCCTTACCTTTTCCATTGTGGACGCTTCATGGCTGGCCCTATTAGGAAACACTGCTTAGGAGCGCCTGGGTGGCTCAGTTTGTTAAGTGTCCAACTCTTGGTTTTGGTTCAGGCCATGATCTCACAGTTCCTGAGTTCGAGCCCCACATCGGTCTGTGCGCTGATGGTTCACAGCCTGCTTGGGACCCTCTCTCTCTCCCTCTCTCTCTGCTCCTCCCATGCACTCTATCTCTCTCTCTCTCTCAAAATAAATAAATAAACTTAAAAAAAAAGAGGGGCGCTTGGGTGGCTCAGTCGGATAAGCGTCCGACTTCGGCTCAGGTCATGATCTTGCAGTTCGTGAGTTCAAGCCCCGCATCGGGCTCTGTGCTGACAGCTCAGAGCCTGGAGCCTGTTTCGGATTCTGTGTCTCTCTCTCTCTCTCTGACCCTCCCCCATTCATGCTCTGTCTCTCTCTGTCTCAAAAATAAATAAATGTTAAAAAAAAAAAAAAAAAGAAAAGACCACATTACTCTCATTTCCGCTTCCATTCATCCTTGGAGAAAATTTAGTTATTTATTGGTCTGTTCATCTGTTGGTTTCTTTGGTTATTTATTTATTTAATACATATCTATTTACTTATTTACTGTAATCATCAAAAGAAATGTTTCATCCTTCCTTTAGGTTCCTAGCATGATTGCAGTTATGAATTTATGTTTGGGAAACCAACAGCACAAAGAGCTTCAGTTACCAACTCGCCATTCTTGCTTCCCCCACACAGACATATATTTTCTGTGTCAGTAAACACCCTGAAATGGAAAAAGAGAAAAGTTAACCTCTCAAAAGAAAAAAAATCATTTCATCTCTCAAATACAGTATGAAATCTTACAAATAAGTATCTCTGTGTACTTTAGCTCAAGAAAAAGAAGCTAAGTATTTATTTATTTTTTTAAATTTTTTCTTAATGTTTATTTATTTTTGAGACAGAGAGAGACAGAGCATGAACGGGGGAGGGTCAGAGAGAGAGGGAGACACAGAATCGGAAACAGGCTCCAGGCTCTGAGCCGTCAGCACAGAGCCCAATGCGGGGCTCGAACTCATGGACCACGAGATCATGACCTGAGCCGAAGTCGGACGCTTAACCGACTGAGCCACCCAGGCACCCCAAAATCTAAGTATTTAAAAGCTCTGAAGTTTCTTGCATCTTTGTGTTTTTAGGTATCTAACATCTACCTTAACTATATGTGCTTCCTCAAGGCCTTTTTGTTATTTAATGAAAATATTTTCTTAAAGTTTAACAAGTACACAAGAAAGTGCAAAGATTGTTAGTGTGCATCTAAAATATTTTTTACATTTTGGCCCCTGGGTGGCTTAGTTGGTTGAGCATCCCACTTTGGCTCAGGTCACAATCTCGCTGCTTGGCGGGTTCAAGCCCTGCGTTGGGCTCTGTGCTGATAGGTGGGAGCCTGGAGCCTACTTCAGATTCTGTGTCTCCTTCTGCCTCTCCCTCCCCCTCTCCCCCTCATGCTCTCTCTCTCTGTGTCTCAAAAATAAATAAACATTTAAAAAAATTAAAAAAAACTGTTTAAAATATGTTTTTACAAGGTGAGCACGTTAATGTACCCTGCATCCAGATCAAAACCCAAATACCAAGGCCCAGAAACCACTTCCACTACTACACTAACCAAAGATGCCTCCTACCGATTAACCCACCAAAGGTAAAGACAATCCACTTCTGACAGCATAAATCAGTTTTGCCTGTTTTTATACTTGATGTAAATGAGTCATACAGCATGTGTGTGTGTGCGTGTGTGTGTGTGTATGTGTATGAGTGTTTACTCTAACCTGTTCCTGTGAAATTCATTTATTTTCTTGACACTATCACGATTTGCATAATCTCATTGTTGTCTACAGTCGGATTATTTTGTTTGTTTATTGCCTTATCAAATTAGGACATCTAAGTCATGGTATTTTTCTTGTCAGTAATTTGTGTTATATTTCTTCTTTTAGTGATTTGATTAGTCTTACTAGGGATTTACCAGTTTTATTAATGTTTTGAAGTCACAAATTTTGGCTTATGTTGATACTCTTTATCATGCACATACTTTCTATTTCATTAATATATACTCCTATTTTAATTTATTACTTCTTTCTAACTTCTGAGAATTTTATATACTTTTCAAACAACCCAGCTTCTTGAAATAAAAGCCTTGATCGTAAATCATGATAAAAGCCTCAAAACTCATCAGGCATTTTCAGATGTTTCCTATATACAGATCTCTGTTTATGGGTGTTTTATTCATTATATTTATTTCTAAGTACCTATTTAGATTTTCACAAGCTGAGATATGTCACATCTAATTTCTGTGGTGATTTCTTCTTTTACCCATGGGTTATTCAGTAGTATATGGTGTGCTTTTCAACTAGTTAGGGATTTCCCAGTCATCTTTTTTACGGATACAAGAAAAATAGTATGACTTATATCGGTGCTTTGAGATTTGTTGAGACTTGCTCTATAGCTTAATAAGTGGCCAATTTTTAAAAATGTTACAGATGCACTTAAAAATAAAATATATTCTATGTTTGTTGGGTGCAATGTTCTATATATGCCAGTTAGTTCATATGTGTTAATTGCATCATTTGTAGCATCTGTGTCCTTACTCTTTGTGCATGCGTAAGTTTGCTATTTCTCTTAGCTATTTTTAGAAGAGTGTTAAAATCCCACTATATTTGTGGAGTTATCTCTCACTTAGTTCTCGAAGTCTGATATATACACACACACACACAAACACACACACACACATACACACACACACATATATATATATAAATCTAAGTTATTGGATACTTAGAGTAATATTACTTCCCTTAATCTCTAAGCTGGCTGATGACAAAAAAACCGTAACAGCTTTCTTTTGGTTAGTGTGTTCATGATAGAACTTCTTTCTTGAGTTTTATTTTTAACTTTTTTATGCCTCTTGTAAGCAATATGTAGATTTTGTTTTTGTTCTTGCTTAATTCACTTTGACAATGTCAGTCCTATAATTATTGTTTTTAGTCTATTTATATTTAATGTAATTCCTGATGCATTCAGGCTTATATTACTGTTATTCCTTTTTCTCTGAGCACCCATTTCATGCTTAATTTCTTCCTTTGTTTCTTTTGAATTTTTGTTAATGTTTATTTATTCTTGAGAGACAGAGAGACAGACAGAGACAGAAACAGAGAGCTAGTGGTGGAGGGCCAGAGGGAGACGGAGACACAGAATCCAAAGCAGGCTCCAGGCTCTGAGCTGCCCGCACACAGCCTGATGCAAGGCCCAAACCCATGAACTGTGAGATCATGACCTGAGTCTAAGTTGGATACTTAACAGACTGAGTCACCCAGGTGCCCCTCTTTTGTTCCTTTTGTATTAGAAATCTTATGGTCTAGGGTTTCTTTCTATTATTAGAAAGAAATAGAATTTCTTTTATTTCTATTACACATTTTACTAGATCTTAGTGTTTATTCTTATTAAAATATAAATTCTTCTTGAATAAGAATGTCACTTTTGTCATGTCACTAATAAAGAACAATAGAACATTTACCTCTGTATTTACTCCCTTCCTTCAATTTGTGCTGTTTTAGGCACCTTTGCTCTACATATATTTGAGTATATGCAGAAGATTACTGTTTTATACTGAGAATTAATTTTCTTGAGATGCAATTCTGCTGGCAAGAAATTTTCTTTCACTTTCTCTTTAACTTTATTTTGCCTTTATTTTTGAAGGATATTTTTGTTGAGGATGTAATTTTAGGTTAGAGATTACTTTCTTCAGTACTTTAAACAGGATATTTTATTGTCTTCTGGCTTCCAGGATTAGTCTTTATTGTCATTTTTTAATGCTATTGTCGCCCACTGGAACATAATTTGTGCCCCATTTCTGGATGATTTTAACTCTTTTTCTTTGTTTTTAAGCAGTTTAATTAAAATATTCCTAAATGGGGCTTACTTTGGGCTCAATGAAGATTCTTGGTCTTTAAGTTCATATTTGTTCTCTTATTTGCATTACAAACCATTCTAAAAAGTAGTGGCTTAAAATAATGACAATTTTATGAGCTCATATTTCTGTGGGTTGATTGATTACAGCAGGGATTTCTTTTGCGAGTCTTTGTTAAGGGTTTCTCATGTCACTACATTCAGATGCGGCAGAGTCTGGAATTGTGGATGCTAGAATGCTCTAGTCCATCTGGTATACCCAAAATGGTTTCTCCACTCACGTATAAGGTAACACGTGGCTTCTCTATGAAATGATTCTTTGTCTACAGGAACTTGTCCTCCAGGAACTCTCTCGAGCAGAATAGCTGGGATTCATATTTGGTGGTCCAGGGCCCTACAGTCTCAAATGCAGAAGCTGACAGGCTATTTTAAGGCTCAGGCCTGATGATGACACAGTGTCCCTACTGTCACAATTCTGTTGCATTAAGCAAGGTACAGTTCTGGCCCATATTCGGTAAAGGAGGGCATTACACACTGCATGGATATAAGGGCGTGTAGCTACTTTGGGGACCAGTTTTGAAGATGATCTACCACAATGTGTTTCTTCAGTGTTTGGAATTTTTCTGTCGTGATCTCTTTAAATACCATTTCTAACCCTTTCTGTTGATAATTTCTGCCTGGAACAGCAGTTCCAGCTATGCTATACATTCCCTCTGTGTCCGACATTTCTTACATCCTTTTCTGTACTTTCTATCCCTTTTTTATTTTTTTCTTCAGTGTGTGTATCTTCTATTGACATGTGTCCCAGAACATCAGTCCTGTGTTCTGCTGTGTTAAATCTGTTGTTAAATCTATTGGGTTCTTTTTTTTTAATGTTTATTTATTTTTAAGAGAGAGAGAGAGAGAGAGAGAGAGAGCAGGAGAGGAGCAGAGAAAGAGGGAGACACAGAATCCAAAGAAGGCTCCATGCTCTGAGCTGTCAGCACAGAGCCCAATGTGGGACTCAAACTCATGAACTGTGAGATTATGACCTGAGCCTAAGT
Organism: Lynx canadensis; assembly: GCF_007474595.2. Classification (NCBI taxonomy): domain Eukaryota; kingdom Metazoa; phylum Chordata; class Mammalia; order Carnivora; family Felidae; genus Lynx; species Lynx canadensis. Next base: position 12,123,302 of record NC_044314.2, on the reverse strand, counting down.
GGAATGCTTAACTGACAGAGCCACCCAGATGCCCCTCAATCTATTGGGTTCTAAATTTTAATTTTTTAATGGTTTATTTATTTTTGAGAGAGAGAGAGAGAGAGAGAGCAAGGAGGGGCAGAGAGAGAGAGAGAGAGAGAGAGAGAGAGAGAGAGAGACAGAATCCCAAGCAGGCTCCAGGCTCTGAGCTGTCAGCACAGAGCCCACTGTGGGACTAGAACTCATGAACTGTGAGATCATCACCTGAGCCTAAGTGGACCGCTTAACCGACTGAGCCACCCAGGCACCCCCTAGGGTTCTTAATTTTAAAATTTTTATTTTTTTTTTCAGTTCTGGATTTTCGTTACAATTCTTTTATGTATTTCAAGTCTCTGAAGTAATTCTGTATTTCTTTACCTTCTCCACCTTTCCCTTTATTTTCTGTGAACATCGTGATCACAGGTTATTGTTTTTATAAGTGTCCTGTTCTGCTAACTAAATATCTGTACTAACTCTGAGTCTGTTTCAATCATTGTTTCTGCTCCCTTGGGTTTGGATTTTTAGGACTGCCAGCTTGCAGTTTGGGTAACGTTTATTTCCACCTTGGGCTTATCCTCCCCTCAGCCACTCTCCTCCAAGCCTTCAGATGAGCACCTGGTGTTGTCTTTGTGACCCACTCCTGACATTAAATGAAGTTAGGCACTGTCTCCTCGGCGAGGCTGGAGTTGCCCTTCTTTGCTTTGCTGAGGTTGTGTTCAGTGTTTTTAGCCTCCTCAACCTACAGGAAACCTTGGAGGGGAAACCAACCGTGTATTTAGGAGCCATCACCTTCCAATTTCTCTCTCCAGTTCCCCGAGACCTCCCAAAGCTCTGCTCATGGCTCTGTCCCAGAAGCAGCGGCCCCTTTGGGGGCAGCACCTCTTCCGGGGCAGAAGACCTCTTCCGGGGCAGCAGCCTCCCCCATAAAGGCAGCATCAGCAAATTCCCTCAGGGAAGACACTGCTGCAAAAGTCAGCTCTGCTTTCCGAGGCTCCTCTCTCTCTGGAATACTGCCCTCCCTAATTATCCTGCTTCCTGCGAATCTCTGAGGCCTGAGGCATGATTGTTAGATTTCATCCCAATTTTCTTGTTGTTTTTGTATTGGTCTGCCCTTTTTAACTCTTCTTTACCACAAGTTTATGTGTCACACGCTCTTTACTGTCCTTTCCTCAAGGGTCTTTGTAATTTCTTCTACACTTCGGCACACTTCTTACACAGAGTAAGAGGGTTTGGTAGGGCAAGTCTCCCCTTAGATTGCATGCTTTTTGAATAGAGAAACACCATATTATTCATCTCTGTGCTCTTGGGATCTAGCACCTGGCATCTGAGAATGCATAAGAATATTTATTTTTTGAAGATGTTGCCAGCCCAAGTGCCTCAGTCGGTTGAGCATCTGATTCTTGATTTTGGCCCAGGTCATGATCCCAGGGTCATAGGATGGAGCCTTGAGTTGGGCTCCACGCTGTGTGAAACCTGCTTCAGATTGTCTGTCTCTCCCTCCTGCCCTCTCTCTGTCTCTTTCCTTCTTTCCCTTTCCCCCACTCTTGCTCTCTCTCTCTCTAAAATAAAAATTTAAAAATTAAAAATATATTGCTATGTCAAAATGGATTCTTGTTAACATGGTTTTGGTTATAAGCTAAATATTTTAGGAGGCCAAAATTCCCATAAATATATATGGCATCCCTATGTTAAGCATGTTGGGATATCCCAGAGCAATCAGATAAAGAACAGAATTGTCAACACATGATAACTTTTAATCAATTTTGAACTTATTCTTTTTAAGTGTTTATTTATTTATTTTGAGAAAGAGAGAGTTAGCGTGCAAGCAGGGGAGGGGCAGAGAGAGAGGAAGGAGGAGAATCCCACGCAGACTCTGCAGTGTCAGCACAGAACCCATGTGGGGCTCGATCTCACTAACCATGTGAGATTATGACCTGAGCTGAAGTCAAGATTTGGTCACTCAACCCACTGTGCCACTCAGACACCCCAATTCAAAAGCTACTTTTAATTTTTTTTTTCAACGTTTTTTTTATTTATTTTTGGGACAGAGAGAGACAGAGCATGAACGGGGGAGGGGCAGAGAGAGAGGGAGACACAGAATCGGAAACAGGCTCCAGGCTCCGAGCCATCAGCCCAGAGCCCGACGCGGGGCTCGAACTCACAGACCGCGAGATCGTGACCTGGCTGAAGTCGGACGCTTAACCGACTGCGCCACCCAGGCGCCCCCAAAAGCTACTTTTAATTATAACTTTCCCAAAACGGAAGAAGCAACCTTTTTTTCCCCCTGATGGTTCTACAATAACTCAAGTGCTGTCCCTTGACCTCTCTTCACTGATAACCTTACCAAAAACATGGTACCCTGAATGGTGGGGTGAGAGGGAATCCTGAAGAAGCAAAGTTCACTATGAATTAAAAATTTATTTATTTCTTTGGTTCTTTTTATATGTGGCTTAATGATTTACCATGAGATAAACAATATCATGTTTCTTTTAATAAAATGGTGTTGAAGACATGTGTCATCAGTTTTTACTGTTTTTCCATACCACAACCTAGAACCTTTACAAGGGAAAAGAAACATAATAATTATAGAAATGCAAGTAAAACCACATAAAAATGACAAGGTTGAAAAATTGGACACATTCTGAATCTTGACCCTTGTAAGTTACAGTTTTCAAATAATTTTTAAAGGTAACTGAATGAATATGATAAAAAGGATCATACATATTATTGAGTATAGTGTCAGAATGAACTTTTCTTGGGCTTTTAGAAAAAAGCAATACCGTGGGGGCACCTGGCTGGCTTAGGTGGTTTAGTGTCCATTCTTGATATGGACTCAGATCATGATTTGGCTGTCGTGGGTTCAAGACCCATGTCAGCCTCCATGCTCAGCACAGAGCCTGCTTGGGATTCTCTCTCTCCCTCTCTCTGTCCTTCCCCCACTCACATGCTCATGCTCTCTCTCTCTCTCAAAATAAGTAAACATTAAAAAAAAGGAGAAATGCCATGCATTTTCAGATCTTCCAAGAAATGTATATATTTACATTTTCAAACAACAACATAGATAATATTAGATAAATATCAAAGAGTTCTATTTTTGGGATTATGGTACATTTTTCCACCTGGTTGAAGTAAAACATGAATTTTGCTGCTCATGAAAGATAGGGTTTGATTAGCTATGGTCATAGTTTTGAGGCCTCTCTATGTGGATAATTTGTAGTTATGAGTATAATATTGCACCCACGATAATGCATATTGTGGTCTTGTGGATTATCATTTTCATTATAAGAAACCCTTTAAAATATTGATTTAATTTTTATTATGATGGGTTTTTATCTAGGCTCTTTGTTGGCTATCTTATTTTGCATAGCACCACTGGCTAATATTAGATACATATTTCATAAAGGATCACATACTTTTAGTGTTAAAATACTGTAAAATATCCCATAGCTTTTTGTCTTTATTTACTTCCTTCTTGAATAATTTCACACTGATTAATATGTAAACCCTTATAGAATTTACAGATTTTGATTCATCTGTTTATAAATGTGACAATACATTCAAAGAAAATAGTGTGACAGATAATGTATTTTAGTGAAAATAACAAAAGAAAACAAAACAAAGGTTGTTAGTGACAAATATGACAGCTGTAACTTTCAAAAGAAAATGAAAGTAGGGGATTTGTCCTTGAAAACGGTATTACGACCTTTTATTTTATAACCATTTACTTCATGTTTAATGAGAATATGGCATATTTTCTCTCAGGTTAGGAGAAAATAATAGCTTTAGACATTATCTTTGACCCTCAAACTATAGAGGGGATATGAATAATGATGAAACAAGGGGTAGAGAGCATTTTAAAATAGACTACTATGTCTCAAATAGGGGCATTCAACTATTAGTGCTAAGAATAACTTCTATAACTTTGAAATAGTTAGCATAGGTCATTTTCAAAAATGGGCCATTTCATACTCTTGGAATTTTTTTTTTTTTAATTTTAATATAAAGTCTCTGGCCTAAAAGGGACATCATAACATGTTAATTGAGGCACAGTTCTTGCAAAAAAAACTGAGGCTTCGAGCTAGTAAGTGATTTTCCCCCCAGTCATTTGCATAGAGAGAACCGTGTGACATTCTCATCTGTCCCACTGTGTCACCTCCTTTCCAATTCATGAGTTCTCTGCACATCTCTTTTTGGAAGAAGCTGTTTGGGTAGAATATTTAACTGGAGATCCCCTCATTTGTCTATCCAGTGGTGCAAAAAGAACTTCTTTCAATGAAAAGACCACAGTCCTCAAGTCATTTTGACCAAAGTCACTCAATCAGTATGAAATCATGTTCTCTACAGGTTGAGTGAGACCTGCCCCAACAAATGACAGCCATGGACGTATCATCCAAAACAAATGTTTAACCTTGAAAGAACCCTTAGCTTTTGGTGAACAAACCAATCTCTCAAGAGACTCTTGGGTTAAACTAAAGATAGTATTTGCGGTTCCTGGATATTTATTACTTCTGGGACTCAGCTTTTTAAAAACTTTTTAATTAAGGAAGCTAATGCTAGTTAATTAATATTTTAAAGTAGTAATTAACATAAATTATTAGCAACTATTTTGAGGCAAAACATCTTTTTAAGACATAATTCAATTGTGAATACACATGAAATTTTCCTTTTTTTAAGAAATAAAGTGTAAAAAGACCACTTTAAATAGATAAATTACAAACAAGGCCTCACTTTTAATGGTTATGAATACATCTAAAATATGTAGATTTAATGAATTGTTCATTAAAGTTACATCTAAGTTATATCTTAGATGTTTCATTAGCAACATTACTTCATCTGTATACCAAATTTATAAAATTAGACTAAACATTTCTACATATGTACATACAGTCATACACATATATTTTTATTGTATAGAAAAGGTCACCTGCATTACAATATTTCCATCGGCAACACTGTCAGATAGATCAGTTATTATTTCTATTCGGCGCATAAGGACATAAAACATGTCATGTGAATTACTCTTTTAAAGATTTCACAAGTGAATTTCAAACCAGAGGTGTTCTTGCTGTATTCTCTTTTAATCCTTAGCTCCTTCCACGGTTGAAAATTCTAGCAATAATGAGTATTCTGCTGAGTTTCAGTAAGGATTCCAACTTGAAATGTAATTGCATTATGTTATACATGCTCTTTCCATTTCTAATAACACATCAAAATAGATGAAGTGCCATAATTCTACCCAAAAGCATGTGTGAAACAATGAGAATCAAAATCTGTTCATTGACATGTGGCTTAGAAAATTAAATAAAATAAACAACAAATTTCTTTCTATTGCCACCCTCTAGACTTAATATTCTAATTTTCTATTATATCCTTATTCAAATTACCTTTATTCTTTTAAGTTGTCTACACTTGTAGAATAAGGAAAGGTGGATGTGAATGAAAAGTACACAACTCGAGCAATAACAAGCATTTGTCTGAGAACAAAACACCTAGAGGGTCTTAGATGTCAATGTTGTGGAAGTGGCATTATTACTTATTACGCAGCTAAAGGAATGCGCACGTAAGAGGCAAATGGATACTTTAAAGGTGCTAACGTGAGATCGATTTGCATCTTGAGGATCAGGATTTTCGGGGTATAACTGTGTTTGGTCACTGGCGTCCCTGCTGTGATTTCCCCTGTTGGTCGGTTTGGCCCTTGGAGCAGCAGAATCAGCATAACCTGGAATCTTGTCAGCACAGAATCCAGGTTCCCGGCCCAGACCAACTGAATCAGAACATGCACATTAACCAGTTCGCCAGGTGATTTGTGCACACATTCAAGGGTAAGAAGCCCTGAGCCTGACCCCATCAACCTTCTCTGTTTGCTGACTTACTATCCATTTGCAGTTCCTCCAGGGCAGGGACGCCTGAGCATGTTTACCGGCTGAGAACTTAGTGGCCATTTATTTAACACCCCCCCACCGCCCCGCCCCGTTGCACCTGTGAGGAGCCAGGCTCAAACCACATGCTGACCCATCTCAGACTGGAGACAATGAACTCGATCTAGGAAATAGATTAGTGTATGTAAACAAGTGATATTGGGCTTCCAGTCATTGTATCCCTTCCTATAAGGAGCCCTTCCTATAAATAGTCAAAAGGCTGTTGCTGACATAGCTAGAAACAGATATGGAAAATCACCGTGAGGAGGCAGGCACCACTAATGGTGTCTGTGACACACACACACACACACACACACACACACACCACACACACACATACACCAAGTTTTATAACAAAAGATTGATTTTGGTAATAGACAATACAGTAGAAATAAGAACACTGCCAAAAATCATCATTCTCACAAATAAGTTCCAATGGCAGCTAAAGATCTCCTAAACCTCACCTTTAACCTTTTATTAATGAGAACTCAATAAGAGTTTCATTTACTTGTATTACGCTTTCTTCTATAGCTCTAATTCAAAATTTTTATTATGCATTGATGAAAACTCTGCTTTTGAAATTGGACTTCTATGTGTATATGGGCTGGGTTTCTCATATATTGTCATAGTATTCATTGATCTGCTTACTAATAGTGTATAATATAGATACTAAAGACATATGGAGAAAGAGCAAGGCACAAATTATTTTTAAACTATTTTCTTACTCTGTTCATGTTACCCAAGGTATGGAGACTGAGAGTATGCTTAACTTTGAACATGACAATATCTTTATTCAAAATGAATGCATATCAGTAGAAAGAATTTCTGAGAAATTAAAAGATTGGTTTATCTCACTGATAATAATGGCTGATAACTGAAATATTAATCTACCATGCTTGTAAAAAAAAGAGGGCCCTCTAAAATACTAACTCAAAAAGGCAGATAACTAATCTATGGAACCTTGGATGATAGTGACTATTTTCACAATGCAAATTCATACAATTTTATCTCAACTATGCACATTTATCTCAACTATGTACAAGAGATAACCTTATAATAGTAATAAAACTAACTATGATAACAATGACACATGTATTATGATACATGAAACTCACATGTAGGTTTAGCTATGGAGAAGAAATGGCTCCCATGATACGTGTGAGGCTCACAGAACTACTCAATGTGTCCTTCTAAAAGAGGAAGTCCTGTGAAACAAATCTGCCCCATTCTCCTCTTGAATGACCTTAAAACTTGAGATTGGAAGAGAGCCACTAAATGGCCCTTCCTTTGGTCAAAGAGAAGGAACAGAAATACATAGGCATGTTTCTAGTCCTCTAAATTATGTTTATTAAATGTTTAGCTCTGACTGGTTGGTACATATGTATGTATTCATACACATGCAAACATAAAAATAATAAAGGCACATTTTTATTCTTTTTTTTTTTTTTTTTACCCAGGAAGTGGTTTTTATTTTTTTTTTTTTATGAAATTTATTGACAAATTGGTTTCCATACAACACCCAGTGCTCATCCCAAAAGGTGCCCTCCTCAATACCCATCACCCACCCTCCCCTCCCTCCCACCCCCCATCAACCCTCAGTTTGTTCTCAGTTTTTAACAGTCTCTTATGCTTTGGCTCTCTCCCACTCTAACCTCTTTTTTTTTTTTTTCCTTCCCCTCCCCCATGGGTTCCTGTTAAGTTTCTCAGGATCCACATAAGAGTGAAACCATATGGTATCTGTCTTTCTCTGTATGGCTTATTTCACTTAGCATTACACTCTCCAGTTCCATCCACGTTGCTACAAAGGGCCATATTTCATTTTTTCTCATTGCCACATAGTATTCCATTGTGTATATAAACCACAATTTCTTTATCCATTCATCAGTTGATGGACATTTAGGCTCTTTCCATAATTTGGCTATTGTTGAGAGTGCTGCTATGAACATTGGGGTACAAGTGCCCCTATGCATCAGTACTCCTGTATCCCTTGGATAAATTCCCAGCAGTGCTATTGCTGGGTCATAGGGTAGGTCTATTTTTAATTTTCTGAGGAACCTCCACACTGCTTTCCAGAGCGGCTGCACCAATTTGCATTCCCACCAACAGTGCAAGAGGGTTCCCGTTTTTCCACATCCTCTCCAGCATCTATAGTCTCCTGATTTGTTCATTTTGGCCACTCTGACTGGCGTGAGGTGATACCTGAGTGTGGTTTTGATTTGTATTTCCCTGATAAGGAGCGACGCTGAACATCTTTTCATGTGCCTGTTGGCCATCTGGATGTCTTCTTTAGAGAAGTGTCTATTCATGTTTTCTGCCCATTTCTTCACTGGGTTACTTGTTTTTCGGGTGTGGAGTTTGGTGAGCTCTTTATAGATTTTAGATACTAGCCCTTTGTCCGATATGTCATTTGCAAATATCTTTTCCCATTCCGTTGGTTGCCTTTTAGTTTTGTTGGTTGTTTCCTTTGCTGTGCAGAAGCTTTTTATCTTCATAAGGTCCCAGTAATTCACTTTTGCTTTTAATTCCCTTGCCTTTGGGGATGTGTCGAGTAAGAGATTGCTACGGCTGAGGTCAGAGAGGTCTTTTCCTGCTTTCTCCTCTAAGGTTCTGATGGTTTCCTGTCTCACATTTAGGTCCTTTATCCATTTTGAGTTTATTTTTGTAAATGGTGTGAGAAAGTGGTCTAGTTTCAACCTTCTGCATGTTGCTGTCCAGTTCTCCCAGCACCATTTGTTAAAGAGGCTGTCTTTTTTCCATTGGATGTTCTTTCCTGCTTTGTCAAAGATGAGTTGGCCATACGTTTGTGGGTCCAGTTCTGGGGTTTCTATTCTATTCCATTGGTCTGTGTGTCTGTTTTTGTGCCAATACCATGCTGTCTTGATGATGACAGCTTTGTAGTAGAGGCTAAAGTCTGGGATTGTGATGCCTCCTGCTTTGGTCTTCTTCTTCAAAATTCCTTTGGCTATTCGGGGCCTTTTGTGGTTCCATATGAATTTTAGGATTGCTTGTTCTAGTTTCGAGAAGAATGCTGGTGCAATTTTGATTGGGATTGCATTGAATGTGTAGATAGCTTTGGGTAGTATTGACATTTTGACAATATTTATTTTTCCAATCCATGAGCAGGGAATGTCTTTCCATTTCTTTAAATCTTCTTCAATTACCTTCATAAGCTTTCTATAGTTTTCAGCATACAGATCCTTTACATCTTTGGTTAGATTTATTCCTAGGTATTTTATGCTTCTTGGTGCAATTGTGAATGGGATCAGTTTCTTTATTTGTGTTTCTGTGGCTTCATTGTTTGTGTATAAGAATGCAACTGATTTCTGTACATTGATTTTGTATCCTGCAACTTTGCTGAATTCATGTATCAGTTCTAGCAGACTTTTGGTGGAGTCTATCGGATTTTCCATGTATAATATCATGTCATCTGCAAAAAGCGAAAGGTTGACTTCATCTTTGCCAATTTTGATGCCTTTGATTTCCTTTTGTTGTCTGATTGCTGATGCTAGAACTTCCAGCACTATGTTAAACAACAGCGGTGAGAGTGGGCATCCCTGTCGTGTTCCTGATCTCAGGGAAAAAGCTCTCAGTTTTTCCCCGTTGAGGATGATGTTAGCTGTGGGCTTTTCATAAATGGCTTTTATGATCTTTAAGTATGTTCCTTCTATCCCGACTTTCTCAAGGGTTTTTATTAAGAAAGGGTGCTGGATTTTGTCAAAGGCCTTTTCTGCATCGATTGACAGGATCATATGGTTCTTCTCTTTTTTTTTGTTAATGTGCTGTATCACGTTGATTGATTTGCGAATGTTGAACCAGCCCTGCATCCCAGGAATGAATCCCACTTGATCATGGTGAATAATTCTTTTTATATGCTGTTGAATTCGATTTGCTAGTATCTTATTGAGAATTTTTGCATCCATATTCATCAGGGATATTGGCCTGTAGTTCTCTTTTTTTACTGGGTCTCTGTCTGGTTTAGGAATCAAAGTAATACTGGCTTCATAGAATGAGTCTGGAAGTTTTCCTTCCCTTTCTATTTCTTGGAATAGCTTGAGAAGGATAGGTATTATCTCTGCTTTAAAAGTCTGGTAGAACTCCCCTGGGAAGCCATCTGGTCCTGGACTCTTATTTGTTGGGAGATTTTTGATAACCGATTCAATTTCTTCGCTGGTTATGGGTCTGTTCAAGCTTTCTATTTCCTCCTGATTGAGTTTTGGAAGAGTGTGGGTGTTCAGGAATGTGTCCATTTCTTCCAGGTTGTCCAATTTGTTGGCATATAATTTTTCATAGTATTCCCTGATAATTGTTTGTATCTCTGAGGGACTGGTTGTAATAATTCCATTTTCATTCATGATTTTATCTATTTGGGTCATCTCCCTTTTCTTTTTGAGAAGCCTGGCTAGAGGTTTGTCAATTTTGTTTATTTTTTCAAAAAACCAACTCTTGGTTTCGTTGATCTGCTCTAAAGTTTTTTTAGATTCTATATTGTTTATTTCTGCTCTGATCTTTATTATTTCTCTTCTTCTGCTGGGTTTAGGCTGCCTTTGCTGTTCTGCTTCTATTTCCTTTAGGTGTGCTGTTAGATTTTGTATTTGGGATTTTTCTTGTTTCTTGAGATAGGCCTGGATTGCAATGTATTTTCCTCTCAGGACTGCCTTCGCTGCGTCCCAAAGCGTTTGGATTGTTGTATTTTCATTTTCGTTTGTTTCCATATATTTTTTGATTTCTTCTCTAATTGCCTGGTTGACCCACTCATTCGTTAGTAGGGTGTTCTTTAACCTCCACGCTTTTGGAGGTTTTCCAGACTTTTTCCTGTGGTTGATTTCAAGCTTCATAGCATTGTGGTCTGAAAGTATGCATGGTATAATTTCAATTCTTGTAAACTTATGAAGGGCTGTTTTGTGACCCAGTATATGATCTATCTTGGAGAATGTTCCATGTGCACTCGAGAAGAAAGTATATTCTGTTGCTTTGGGATGCAGAGTTCTAAATATATCTGTCAAGTCCATCTGATCCAGTGTCTCATTCAGGGCCCTTGTTTCTTTATTGACTGTGTGTCTAGATGATCTATCCATTTCTGTAAGTGGGGTGTTAAAGTCCCCTGCAATTACCACATTCTTATCAATAAGGTTGCTTCTGTTTATGAGTAATTGTTTTATATACTTGGGGGCTCTGGTATTCGGCGCATAGACATTTATAATTGTTAGCTCTTCCTGATGGATAGACCCTGTAACTATTATATAATGTCCTTCTTCATCTCTTGTTACAGCCTTTAATTTAAAGTCTAGTTTGTCTGATATAAGTATGGCTACTCCAGCTTTCTTTTGGCTTCCAGTAGCATGATAAATAGTTCTCCATCCCCTCACTCTGAATCTAAAGGTGTCCTCAGGTCTAAAATGAGTCTCTTGTAGACAGCAAATAGATGGGTCTTGTTTTTTTATCCATTCTGATACCCTATGTCTTTTGGTTGGCGCATTTAATCCGTTTACATTCAGTGTTATTATAGAAAGATACGGGTTTAGAGTCATTGTGATGTCTGTATGTTTTATGCTTGTAGTGATGTCTCTGGTACTTTGTCTCACAGGGTCCCCCTTAGGATCTCTTGTAGGGCTGGTTTAGTGGTGACAAATTCCTTCAGTTTTGTTTGTTTGGGAAGACCTTTATCTCTCCTTCTATTCTAAATGACAGACTTGCTGGATAAAGGATTCTCGGCTGCATATTTTTGCTGTCTAGCACCCTGAAAATCTTGTGCCAATTCTTTCTGGCCTGCCAAGTTTCAAAAGAGAGATCAGTCACGAGTCTTATAGGTCTCCCTTTATATGTGAGGGCACGTTTACCCCTTGCTGCTTTCAGAATTTTCTCTTTATCCTTGTATTTTGCCAGTTTCACTATGATATGTCGTGCAGAAGATTGATTCAAGTTACGTCTGAAGGGAGTTCTCTGTGCCTCTTGGATTTCAATGCCTTTTTCCTTCCCCAGTTCAGGGAAGTTCTCAGCTATTATTTCTTCAAGTACCCCTTCAGCACCTTTCCCTCTCTCTTCCTCCTCTGGGATACCAATTATGCGTATATTATTTCTTTTTAGTGTATCACTTAGTTCTCTAATTTTCCCCTCATACTCCTGGATTTTTTTATCTCTCTTTTTCTCAGCTTCCTCTTTTTCCATAACTTTATCTTCTAGTTCACCTATTCTCTCCTCTGCCTCTTCCATCCGAGCTGTGGTGGTTTGCATTTTGTTTTGCATTTCATTTAAAGCGTTTTTCAGCTCCTCGTGACTGTTCCTTAGTCCCTTGATCTCTGTAGCAAGAGATTCTCTGCTGTCCTGTATGCTGTTTTCCAGCCCTGCGATTAATTTTATGACTATTATTCTAAATTCACTTTCTGTTATATTATTTAAATCCTTTTTGATCAGCTCATTAGCTGTTGTTATTTCCTGGAGATTCTTCTGAGGGGAATTCTTCCGCTTGGTCATTTTGGATAGTCCCTGGTGTGGTGAGGACCTGCAGGGCACTTCCCCTGTGCTGTGGTGTATAACTGGAGTTGGTGGGCGGGGCCGCAGTCAGTCCTGATGTCTGCCCCCAGCCCACCGCTGGGGCCACAGTCAGACTGGTGTGTGTCTTCTCTTCTCCTCTCCTAGGGGCGGGATTCACTGTGGGGTGGCGTGGCCCGTCTGGGCTACTTGCACACTGCCAGGCTTGTGATGCTGGGGATCTGGCGTATTAGCTGGGGTGGGAAGGCAAGGTGCACGGCGGGAGGGGGGGCAGGCTTAGCTCGCTTCTCCTTAGGTGATCCACTTCAGGAGGGGCCCTGTGGCAGCCGGAGGGAGTCAGATCCGCTGCCAGAGGTTTGGCTCCGCAGAAGCACAGAGTTGGGTGTTTGCGCGGAGCGAGCAATTTCCCTGGCCGGAACCGGTTCCCTTTGGGATTTTGGCTGGGGGATGGGCGGGGGAGATGGCGCTGGCGAGCGCCTTTGTTCCCCGCCAAACTGAGCTCTGTCGTCCGGGGGCTCCGCAGCTCACCCTCCCTTTGTCCTCCAGCCTTCCCGCTTTCCGAGCAGAGCTGTTAACTTATGACCTCCCAGACGCTAAGTCGCGCTTGCTGTCGGAACACAGTCCGTCAGGCCCCTCCGCTTTTGCAAGCCGGACTCGGGGGCTCTGCTTGGCTGGCGAGCCGCCCCTCCGCCCCGGCTCCCTCCCGCCAGTCCGTGGAGCGCGCACCGCCTCGCCGCCCTTCCTACCCTCTTCCGTGGGCCTCTCGTCTGCACTTGGGTCCGGTGACTCCGTTCTGCTAATCCTCTGGCGGTTTTCTGGGTTATTTAGGCAGGTGTAGGTGGAATCTAAGTGATCAGCAGGACGAGCGGTGAGCCCAGCGTCCTCCTACGCCGCCATCTTCCTGCGCCTCCTCACATTTTTATTCTTTTTTTGCCATGTTTACTATATTTGATTTCAGTCCAATAAATTTCCAAATTCTATCCCAAACCCAACAACCATTCTTTTTGTTTTGATCTCATAGGGCTATGTAGTAGTATTTCTTCTAAAATGATCTTGATACATAACTTTTATAAATTGATAATTATCTTTGATAAATAAAAATATATAATCTACTTGCAGTTTTTAAAAGCCTCATCTAAAATATCTAATTAAATTTAAGAAAGGAAATTATTTTAGAAAATAGAATACATTGCCTTGTAACTTTTAATATCCAGTTCCATCCAAGACTGGCTAATTGACCCACAATTGGCCAATTACAACTGCAATTATATGCAGTTACCATCTCGTGTACACAAAGATCATAGGTGACAATATGTACACATTAAAGAAGTAGTCATTCTTAAAAATAAGATCTTTCTCAGGTTAGGTTCTCCAAGGGCATGTGGATGCATGAAATTCCAACTGGCGAGCACAAGATATCTTATACGCTTTGAGGAAATTTTAATCCCTGGAAAAATACTTTATATATTACAATATAGACAGAAGGAGCCATTGCTATCAAAGTCTGATGTATCTAAACATCTTGTTGTATGAAAACCGGTTTGAAGAGTGCCTCTCACCTTTAATACAGTGCTGGTTGCTTGTAGGATTGATGTCCTACCTAGTTGAACTCTTAACTGCTTTGCTATAATGGGATGTTAACAGAGACAGCTGACATAGTTAAAAAGTGCTGTTACCACCGCTGGCCAGGGTGTGACCCAGAGCAGTTACAGAGCAAACCCAAAATGAATAGCTTACAGAAGAAGGAAGAAGGAAATATGATATTTAAGCTTCTCGTACCTTATAGATAATGGCCTTTAGGACAACAGAGAGACTTTCTAAAATTAGCATTTCCTTTTTGACATAACATAAATCAAGCCAAAGTAGTATATGTTACCATGTTGTTTGCGGAAATATAAAGCACCTGAAAACCACACTGATTAGCAGACAAATACCTTCTGTTTCCACAGATGCTAAGTACTTATTGATTTAGTTTTACCTGCTAGTGGTCATTAAGGCCGGAAAAAAAATGACCACAACACCATAAATCATTATCATGCGGAAACATTGATTAAGTACCTGTGTGTACCTGAAGGCATTTGGTGGAAGCAGACAAAGAAAATCATGTAAAAATATGACCAGTGGGAGAATGTGGTGATGAAAGAGAGAATGCGATACAGCCGTGGGTTCAAGCGGAAATTATGGCTTGACAGGCTCCGTGTGGGATCAAGTCTAATGGAAGAAGTTAAAGCACCACCAATCCCTCAGTATGTGCTGTTGTCTGGCATGGGATTTACCCAAGCAGACTGTTAAATCTGGTGTTAAATCAAAATGAGATCTGTCTTCAAGATTATGAGCATCTCCATAGAAAATATTAGAAGCGTATTTATACTGTGTCTTTGGTCATTCTTGTTTTTAGTTGTCTCTATTTTAAAATATTGCTTTAATGTTTATTTATTTTTGAGAGAGAGAGAGAGAGAGAGAGAGAGAGAACCAGAAGGGGAAGGGCAGAAAGAGAGGGAGACACAGAATCTGAAGCAGGCACCAGGCTCTGAGCTGTCAGCACAGAGCCCGACACACGACTCGAACTCACGAACCGTGAAGTCATGACCTGAAGTGAGGTCGGACTCTTAACCCACTGAGCCATCCACGTGTCCCAGTTGTCTTTATTTTAATAAATTGTCCCGAAATTTTACAAATATGAACACGATGCAAGTTTTTGTGTTGTTTGGTATTGTTTTGGCTCTTAATCCTTGAGAAGGCAAGGACCCGTCTAGAATGTTCTGGCTTCCTCCTAATTACAGGTGAGGAGAGGGTTCTGTGAGAACAACAATAATTGCTCACTTAGAAGGAACTAAGATATTCTTCTCGGTTTTTAAGGAAGTTAACATAACTTTCCAAACCACGAGAAGCTGCAAAATGCCTTACCTGTGCTATCCCTTACATGATTTTTCCCTTAACAACCTGAGACTAAAGAACTACATGATTTCAAAGCGACCTCGGCTCTGCCCTCATCTTCAAAAGAGCCAGAGAGTGCTCACAAGGGCAAGTGCTTTTTCTTTCCTCTCTGCACCCTCATTGGCAAGTGCAAGGCCACACACCTTTGAGCTGATTGAAGCATAACAAAGCTAACTACTTGCTCCAAGAATGAGACTCTGGCTTTGGGCTATAGCTCAGAACAGAAGTGATCTTTGCTGAACAGAAAGAAAGTTAAACAGATGCAATCCTCAGTGACAATCAAGAGAGACAACACTGATGCAGGAGGAAAAAAAAATCTAAGGGCGAGCCGACATTCAAACCACTGCACAGACACTGCACCCATAAACTAAATGAAGCATTAACAGGTCATACAATTTCAATTTGAGTGTGGGAATGAGTGAAACTTTTTGTACGGAAGATTCAAGGAAAAATAGAGACCAAAGTGAACATGGAAATCAAACTTTTTTGAAGCCTTTCTTTCACCCTCTTCAGAAATGGTTAGGGATTTGACCTTCAATGATAAACAGTTGTGTGTGCCGTGGGAAGAATATACTAAGGATAAATGTTTTATGTTTCAAAAATGAAAGTCCTGAGTCACGATTAAAGCAAACTAGTGAGTACTCGGAATCGCAATTTTCAGGTCTCTAAAACATATCACTGCTTCGAAAATTATTGGCATTACTTCCTTAGCATATACATCAATTTGTTCAAACATTTATTGATGCCCATTATATGCCAGGTACTGTATTAAGCACTTGGTGCATAAAGGTGATAAGGACCTGCCTCTATAGTAAAGAAGCTTCCAGAGTTCCAAAACAATTATGTGCAAGTGGCCACAGTGGTTTATTTTGTTTATTGTTTGCTAAACATCAACTCTTTTGAGCCTGGAAGACCTCTCCTTGAGACCCCTGCAGTGCTGAGGGATATCAGTATTGAGCTGGGGAAGAGAGCGCAATATTGCACTTGGGAAGGAAACCGTGAATAAGAAGAACCCTCTTCTTGTAGATGATTTCGTGAAACCAAAAGGCCTTGTTTGGAGAATCCAGGCCAAGAAACGAAGCGGTCATCTTCTCTAGGTAGATTTTAAGAAAACAGATAAAGGTAAAGGTAAAGAACTTGATTTCTAAGAGAAATTTAATGAGCCTAATTTGAGTATGTGACTAAACTTCTACAAATTGGGAGATGAAAAGTACCCAGAGGTCTAGAATAGACTAAGAATATCTACAAGAGGAAAGTTTTTGCTATAAAAAAAGAGGCTTGCATCAAATAAAGTTAATTGGAGTACTGTTTCGAAGAACCCAGAAATTCAAACTTTGATTATCTTTGTCTTTTCCTATACATACTAGTTTCCATAGAGACCCCTTTTGTAAGTATCTGTTCTCAACATGGAGTAGGATGTGTTCATTCCAGTGTTCTCCCTGGGTGAGTGTGATAGCAACGCCAGTTTTAACTTCCAGCCAACACCCATTTTAGCTTTAAAATGGAAAATTCTAGGGGCGCCTGGGTGGCGCAGTCGGTTGAGCGTCCGACTTCAGCCAGGTCACGATCTCGCGGTCCGTGGGTTCGAGCCCCGCGTCGGGCTCTGGGCCGATGGCTCGGAGCCTGGAGCCTGTTTCCGATTCTGTGTCTCCCTCTCTCTCTGCCCCTCCCCCGTTCATGCTCTGTCTCTCTCTGTCCCCAAAATAAATAAAAAACGTTGAAAAAAAAAATTTAAAATGGAAAATTCTAGCATTCACCAGAACCTCGGAGACAGAAGGAGAGACGTTCCGAATTCGTTCGGAATATTTTACATATTTTCTTTCATGGCAAGGAATGCTGCTCCAGGTCTCATGTATGCTTTCATAACCTCAATTCCCAGACAACCCACCTCAATTTGATTATCTAGCAACCACGCTACTGAAAGACCTCTTTCTGGCCACTTACGGCATTGAAACTGATCACTGGGCATTTTTCAGTGTTATTTTATTTGAACTCTCAGTATCATTTGACCCTGTTCACCACTTCTCTCTTTTTGAAGTTCTTCTTCCTTTACTTGGATCACACTATATTCTTGTTTCCCCTAATTCTATCAGAACTTTCTTTTTAAACATGCTGTCCCCAAGTATTCGTTGTGGCCTCTTCTCTCAGTTACGTGTACTCAGCTGGGCAATTTTTGTAGCCTGACCAATTCATGTTTGTCCCTCAAGGGCCATGAAGCACATTTTAGAAGACTTCCCTTTCTTGATGTTCCAGCTTGACACTGAACAATTCATGATTAGCATTCCCTTCTAGGATTCCATATCATCATGTGCAAATTTCTTAGAAAACCACAGTGAATTATAATTTTCCACCAGTTTATTTTTCATTATCTTGTTTTCCACCAGATTTCAAGATTCTCAAGACAGGGGTCTCTGTCTCATTCATCATTATATTCCACCTTATTCTCAGTTTTTGCAGAATTGCTGGACGAATTAGGTAATGTTTGTTAAATGGATGAAACAATTAAAAATGAATAAACTAACTTCAATTATTGCCCAAACAAACAGTGTGTAATTTCCTCAAATATTATGGGAATCTGAGAACTGTTAGCATTTTCTGCAAGTTTTTGAGGAGAAAACAAACACAGTGACATATTTTATTAATATACTCTGCTCTGAAGCACACGATTAAACATATATATTTTCCTATGAGTGTGATCATATGCAAATGTATAGAAAATGTTTTCAACTATACTGCTAATTGAGTTTTATCTGCAGATTCATGCTTCATGTTGACAAGGGATAACTCCTATGCAAAGAGTTTACAGTTTCTGCACAAAACAATATGGATAGAGAAATAAGAAATGTATTGAATAGATCTTCACTACATCTACTATACTAAAGCAAGAGTCCAATTTTTTTGAAAGCTTTTGAAGAAAAAAAGGAAGGCTAAAACCAAACCAACTAAAACATAGGGCACCTGTTTCTCAAATTAAAATGGGAGCAGGCTATAAACAAATGAGAGGTTTAGTTGGTACTATTTTTCATTAAACTACTGCATATTCCTTCATCTTTAAGTCACATGAAAAATCAACAGATTTGTTCTTATTTGTGCCAGTAGAGAGGAACATCGGCCCAGGTAATAGAAAGCCATAGCCAATTAAGTCAGCCAGGTAAGGTGAGTGGACCTCTAGGGTCCTGAGCCATGTGCAGGGTGCAACTAGGTAGCAAGATATCTAGAAGGTGTGTAACCTTATGTCTAAAAATAACAGATAGGTAGGCAGATAGATAGATAGATAGATAGATATAGATAGATAGACAGATAGATTATTAAAAGGTTTAGAGTCTAAGGACAAAAAAATGCCTGTAATTGAAATGGAAAAAATGGGGTATTACTCCTCGGTGAAGTTCACAAATACTTGTAGCTCATGAAAGTGGTTTTTATAACTACATTGCAACTTAACACAGGTGACAATTGCTTTAATGCAAAGGGGTCAAAGATATGAGCGGATAAAGGGAGGTAAATATATTATTTGTTTTACAACCGATGGCAAAGGAAACATGATTCTGATTTCAGTTTCTTGGCAATGCATTTATTTAAACCAGTGGAAAAGATTCTCACAAGTTTTTTTTCATAAGGAAAATGTTGCTTGGGACTATACCCCAAATTCAAATATAATAGATCGGTAAGTAAAGAGTCCGGGGTTGCAAATAGATACATGCAGATAGAAAGGGACATGTAAAAAGAAAGTGGACACAAACAGAGGCCAAAAAGCAAAAATAAATAGCCCAGTGGATTTCAATGTTTGGGAGCAAGAACAGTTCTGGAGGTAGCCTAGATGTAGGTGTAAGGGGAAAAGTTAGTATGGAGTGGGCAACGCATAGCACACCATAGGAGGATAGGGCTGAAAGCATCAGCTCAGGAAATACTTGTGATAACTTGTTGTGGCATCCTTGTATTCTAGAGTATTGGCGGAACTGTCCCAAAGAGAAAGCAAGCAAGCCGGGGGAAATCATAAATGAATCTTCCTTTTCATTGTTGTCTCTCTAACACTCTCTCTCTCTCTCTCTCTCTCTCTCTCTCATGTACACAATGCTCAAAAAATGTTTGTGGAATGAATGAATGAATGAATGAGTTAATGAAGTCATCTAACAGATAGACATAAGGTGAAAGTATCTGCTTGCCATTCAATTCCAAAAAATAACAGGGACTACCAAGATTTTAAAAGAAGAAGAGTGAAGAACTTGAAAGTGTCATAGAGAAAAATATAAAGGTATTGGGAACAATTTTTTTCCTCTCTGAAAAGAAATGTATAGTGTAGGCCCATAGTTTGCTAATGCTGATTATTAAAGGATTAAGGAAAAGGAAAGGAATTAAACAACACATATTTCTGCCCTTCTATATTTTGCAGCCTACTTAGGACACAAGTACAGAAACTTGAAAATAGTTATGTAACAACCATGTTCAGGGGTCATTAGGCTCTTTTTTTCAAAGTGGGGATATATTTTCTTTCACGTACAGTCTGTGATGATTATTGCCCTCCCCGTCCACATAAGGATTGAGCCCTTAAAAGTGATTTCATGACTGTGTGAACGTGTCATTGGGCTATTTCCCTGGGTTCTATTCCTCTGCTGCCCACACTCCAAATCAGAACCCCCTTCCTCTGGTGCCTGTGGTCCTGAGAGCTGTCATTCCACCCCACACACTTTACTTCTAACGAAACTATTGCTGTCGCGAACATGTTGACCTCTCCTCTGCCACCCTGTACAAAACTTATGAGTGTACTTCTCTACATTCCACACTGTACACAGTTAAAAATTATAGACTTAAGGAAAGTAAACTGCAGAAAAGCATTACAACTGCTTTTAGATATGAGTGCTTTTGGAGCCTGGAGAAATTAATTTTGAGTAGGCATTATCAGATACTAATAGTCTTATTTATTTATTTATTTATTATGTAGGCTTCACGTCCAGTGCAGAGCCCAACATAGGACTTGAACTCACAACCCTAAGATCAAGACCTGGGTGGAGATCAAGAGTCAGACACTTAACTGACTGAGCCACCCAGGCACTCCTAGGCTTTAACAAAATTGTCCAATCCATGTATATTCACACAAAAACTTGTCTATGAATGTTCATAGTAGAATTATTCAGTAACTAAAAAGTTGAAATAACCCATAGGTTCATCTACTGGTGAATGGAAAAACTAAATATGGTATATCCCTACGATGAAAAAGTGTACATCCGTGTGAAGGAATGAGGTACTGATGTATGCCACAACATGGGTGGCCTTTGAATATGTTATGCTAAATACAGAAGCTGACCTCAAAGGCTGCATTTTGTGTAATTCCCTCCGTTTGAAATCAGCAGAATATGCAAATCCACAGATACAAAAAGCAGATTAGCAGTTGCCTAGAGATGTGGGGAGAGAGGTATTGGAAAGTGTGGAGATTCTCTGTGGGGAGATGGAAATGTTCTGGAATTAGATAGTGGTGAAGATTGCACAACATTGTGAACATGCTAGAAACCTGTGAATTATATACTTTAAAATGTTTAACATGGTGAATCTTAGATTATGTGATTTTCTAAAATAATAGTGGAAAAAATAAGATCTAACCTGATATCCAATATCCAAAATACTGTATGGTAAGCTTTTAAAAATAACTTTTAACATGAGAAAACCTGATGTCAGATAAATTAAATAATCTGCTCGTGAAAAATACAAGGAAACAGAGAGCTGAGTCTAAGCTATTTTACTTCCTTCATACCACAATGCTTCATGAGATGAATCTTTTTTTTTAATTTAATTTTAATTTATTTTTTTTTCTTTTGCTTAAGTACAAATTAGTTAATATAGAGTGTAACAATGGTTTCAGGAGTAGAATTTAGTGACTCATCACTTGCATATGACACTCAGGGCTCATCCCAGCAAGTGCCCTCCTTAATGCCCATCACCCATCTAGCCCATCCTCCACCAACCTCCCCTCCAGCAACCCTCAGTTTGTTCTCTGTATTTAAAAGTCTCTTATGGTTTGCATCCTTCTTTATTTTGATCTTATTTTTCCTTCCCTTCCCCTATGTTCATCTGTTTTGTTTCTCAAATTCCACACATGAGTGAAATCATATGATATCTGTCTTTATCTGGCTGACTTATTTCCCTTAGCATAATACATTCTAGTTCCATCCACGTCGTAGCAAATCACAAGATGAATCTTAAGCAGCTTCCTAGTGAGTGGGTCAGTCAATAATATATAACAAAGTAACTTTAAATATGTCCTTACTCTATTTTCCATCAATATTTTCATAATCCATATTTATTTGAAATTGCCAAAGAGTTCCTCCAGTTGGCTTCCATTGGGTTTTCTATTATCGTGTTTCAAGATCATCCAGGACAGGTCTCCTACGAATCCCTTTTGAAATTTCCAAAGTGCATCCTCAGGGCACTTTACAGTACATATTTTTTGTATGAAATAACGTTGCTTTTTGATTGACATGTATTATTTTATTTTAAGGGCTTAATGATTCTTAAGTAACTTCCTTTCACAGGGTTTATATAATTCATATTTCAAAAAATATTTTGGTTTTGTTTACAGTAATCAAACATGTTATGAGATTTCAAATATTGCATTTTAATTTTCAGAAATTTTTATACATATGTAAATAGAAGTAACTTGTGTTATTTAAACTTAGGCCTACGTTTCTTTTTTTAATGTAGTAAATACATTTGCAACCAAACACACAGGTGTTTTTTGCTGAGAGCCTCTCACTTCCAGACTCAGAAGATTCACTTGACCTTGGAAATGTGTTCTTTCTTCTGTTTAGCTCTTTGTAGAATAGGATAACATTGAGTTCCCAGGAAGCGATGGTAATGTCAAAAATTACAGCCTCGTAAAAGCTTTAATTCTCACCATAAAAATAATATATAAAGTAGAGAACTATGAGGGTGCCTCGCATATTGCAATGTCAGGTTTAGGAGCACCACTATAAAATTTATAATACCTATCTATTTGATAGTGGGTAAGAGCTTGAGCAAGTGTTGCTTAAATATAGCTAGGTTATAAACAAGTGAATGCTTTGGGGAGAGAGAATTTGGGGCATGTTTTGTGGTACAAATGAATGTTAAAGACCTGATGTTTAAAGACCCTGTTTCTTTAAGATGACTCTGTAAAAAAATAACATTTATCATTAAACCATAATGAGTCAAAATTACAAAATATGGCATGGTGTATGGATATATGGGGGAGTGCAGAGCCGTGATTAACCAAAGCTGCAAAGCCGAAAGATAGAAAAATTAACCTGCCGAAAACGCAGCTGGATTGGCAGATGCGGAAACAGGACTGAGCAAAAGAACATCTGTAACGTCAGATTAGGCACGCCAGATTAGGTAGAATTAGCTCTACTTGGCCAACAATATGCTCCGACTCCCCGCTTTCCTAGCTGGATCCCCATCCACTAGGATCCCTGTCCTACCATTCTGATTCTGGCTGCGAGAAACTTTGTCTTCAAATTCTGTCTGTGCGTTATTGGAACACAAGGCAGGTTTGGAAGGTGCAGGGCTGCAAATAGGCAGGTAGGACTGTTCTCGGTGGCTTCCTGTAGACCCCACTCCTCCACACGGGCAGAATAACTGCTCCTTCATAGTCCATTCAGCAACAGCCCCTTTCTCTCTAGGGCTTTATCGACAGGTGTCGTTGGTGGTTTTTTTTTGCTTTATTACATTTTTGTAAACATTTTTGCTATTTTTAAATAATCTCTTTTGGACAGGATAGTTATAAAACCTACTGTTTTGTTTCAGCAGCGTTGTCTGCTGCTTGTGAGTTTCTCTTTTCACACCCACATCATTTTGCTTTCTGCAATTAAATGTTTCACTGGGAGACATTTTCTTTTTGCTCTGCATATCTTTTATTCTGTCTACTATTTTGAAACTATTTCTCCCCAAATTATGTTCCCATTCTTGTATCTGCACCCCAACGCCTCGTGTGACCTCAGCAGCCGCTCTCGTACCTCAGGGAACTGACCATAAACCCTACAATAGTCCAGACATGGGTGTCACGGGAAAAGCAAGACTAAACAAAACAAAACAAGCAAACAAGCAAACCTCAAAGTCACTTTCCTTATTTGGGAAATTCATTTCATTATTTATTATTTATTTCATTTTATTTATAATTAATAAATAAATAAAATTATGGATTTATTGAGGGGGAAAAAACCTATGACCCGGTCTGGTCAAAGAAACTTCTGGAAGTGTTCTGAATATTTTGGGAAAAGTTTTCTTCGTTCTTGTGAGAGGACTTCTCTATCTCTCCTTGTGTCCACAAACAAGAGAGCATGTGTTTCTGGCTGCTTCTGTTGGCCATCCCTCAACAAGCATGGGGACTAGATTAAGACGAAGTCCATGATGTGGGTGCAGAGAAAAATGAGTCTCCATCCTCAATGCCTTCATTAAGCCACCGAATTGATAAAACCTGATCTTCTCTTTAGTGCTATATATCCTCATGTGAAAATTAATTAATTTCCATATTTTCAAAGCTGGTTTGAATCTGATTCTCTGTTACTTGTTCCAAGAACATATTATCTGACACACACATGTTCATATTTATCTTATATTTTAATAAGTGTTGCATATTCTATATTAAGTGGTTGCAACATCATAACTATTACTCTGATGATCCGAATTTTCATTTTAGAGAATGCAGTCGGCTCTTGTTCACCACAGGCAGTCTCTGGGCTTTTTCTGAGCACGTTTCTCCCTATTGACCGTACTGAGAAACTAGCTGCTTTCTCACCATGTTGTTTTCTTCCAGAGTGTGGTATCTTAGCGTTCACCAGCTCGAGCTGTGATGTGCTTCCACTGATGTAGTGTTTAATGTCAGAATCGGTTTCCCAGTATATTTTATTGCTGGGTTTAGTACAACACACTTAATGAACAGATGATCTCTATGAGTTACAGGCCTTGCCTTCCAGGAGCTTCCAGTCTGGGGAAAGATGGGGCTAAAGCTTCTGCATGGATTTAAGGCACTGTTGGTTGACATACCACTTACCCTTCCTCCAGAACGCCACAGAAACAGAAGACTGCAAAGTGAAAGCGAAATGAAAAAGAAAATCTTCGGGTAAAATAAGCCAAGTACATTGACTGTAAATTTCATCCTCTGCAACGAAACAAGTGAAATCATGGCTTTCCCAGTCTATCAAAATCACAAAGAGTTAGAGGCTCTCCTGGCAGAGCTGCGGATTCATATGAATGTCGTTTGCCTCATACAACTGGGCGCTGGAGAAGCCCTTCTCCCCACGCACCTGGGCGCAGGTTGCATATGCTGCTAGATTCTTGTTTTGCACGGGAAGGCAGTCAGGAAACACATGCCACAGCGAACACCTGCTCTCCAGCCATCTGAGTATTTTTGAACACTGCAAAATTAGGCAGAGAGTAGGTGCAGATACAATTATTGCTACAGATTTGTAATTTTCGAAGGAAAATTGCAGCTTTCGTTGCTGCTGTCTAAATTTAGATGAACGAGCGCAGAATCAGCAAAGTAAGTTTGGGATGTATATATGTATAAATTAAGAGTCTGCGACAGAATCTAGGTTTGCCAGTCTTCTCTCTTTTCTTTTTTATTTTTTTAACATTTATTTATTTTTGAGACAGAGAGAGAGCATGAACAGGGGAGGGTCAGGGAAAGAGGGAGACACAGAATCTGAAACAGGCTCCAGGCTCTGAGCTGTCAGCACAGAGCCCGACGCGGGGCTCGAACCCACGGACCGCAAGATCATGACCTGAGTCGAAGTCAGACACTCAACCGACTGAGCCACCCAGGCGCCCCATCTTCTCTCTTTTTTTAAAAAAAATAATATGAATATTTTAGAAGATGGAGATTAAAGAACAAGTTGTAAAGCTATATGAATGATGTTTTGTTGCCCTGATGTAGTTCAGTTAGCCATTTTATACTGAGAAGTGAATGTAACACTCAGCAAGGAATACCAAAGTAATAACCTCTTCCTCTAAGTGGGATTATTCTTACATGATGTTGAGAAGCCACTGAAAGCTATAGAAACTCTCCGCAGAAAAATAAATAGTCATGCCAAACCTTGCATAGAGTTTTAGGACATTATGGATGGCTCCTAGCTATTTAATATTTGAGATGTTAGACAGCCTTCCCTCCCTCAAAACATCAAGTAAATAAAAGGAAAGATGTACATTGGGGAAAAAAAAGGTAAATGTAATTGAAGAACTATCTTATTGGCATCATCTGGCAAACAAAACATTCTTTTTTAATTTTTAATTTTTTTTAACATTTATTCACTTTTGAGAGACAGAGAGAGACAGAGCTCAAGGTGGGGGTAGGCCAGAGACGGAGGGGGGGACACAGAATCCGAAACAGGCTCCAGGCTCTGAGCTGTCAGCACAGAGCCCGACGCGGGGCTCGAACCCATGAACCGTGAGATCATGATCTGAGCCTAAGTCGGATGCTTAACCGACTGCGTCACCCAGGCGCCCCTCAAACAAAACATTCTTAAATAGCAGAAATTTTTCCTTATATCTAATTAAGCACTTAACTTGCGGTGTATTTGAATTTTTTTGTCATTATATGTATATACAGAAAAATTCAGCAAATATACACTTTTTCATAAACTGTAAAGTTTTTAAGATGTTGTTTATGTATATGTAAATATATTTAGTTGCGTTTAGAATCCAAATATAATGGTTTAATGGAAAACATGTCTCCTCCCCCACTTCCAGGAACCCCACATGTTGGCATTCCAGAATTGGCCAAGTGACTTTACGTCATATCTCAGGATCTTTCTTCTGCTCAGTTGTCTTTGACAGGTCACTCACATTCTCACAGATTTCTTTCTTTCTTTCTTTCTTTCTTTCTTTCTTTCTTTCTTTCTTTCTTTCTTTCCTTTTTTCAAGTTTACTTATTTATTGTGAGAGAGCAAGCTCAAGCAGGGGAAGGGGAGAGAGGGAGAGAGGGAGAGAGGGAGAGTTAGAATCCCAAGAAGGCTCTGATGCCGACACAGGACTCAATCCCACAAACCATGAAATCATGACATGAGCCAAAAATCAAGATTTGGTGCTTAACTGACTGAGCCACCCAGGTGCCCCATCTCACGGGTTCCTTGTGGTCATGACATGGATGCAATCTTTGGTCTGCACTGAAGGCAGGAAGGAAAGTCTGAGAAAGACTGGTTTCTGTGGAAAGCAGACTTCCTGGCCAGAACCACGTCATTATGATGAACCCAAAGCCAGGAAACATATCCTTGGAAGTAAGTAGGTCTACCGCTGTTCCCCCAAGATGGTGACTCTGCTAGGAGAGATGGCCGTAAGGATGGGTATCCAAGGCAGTTTCTGTAATCGTTGCCAATATTTTCATTCTTCTTTTTATTCGGTCACTTTTTAAGTAACTTCTTTGGAATATATGCTCCCTAGATGAATTACAGCACTTTCTGAACTTAAAATCTTAACAAATGGGGAGGTTTCCTTATTGACAATAACAAGAGAATAATTTAGGTATACAAGTTATGAAGGATTTGTGAAGAAAATATACCTAATTCAAGTGTAAGTGGGAGAGTTAATTAGAGGATATTCACCCAGGTAGTTTTCAGTCACAAAGCATGAGGAGAGCAGTTTTCCTGGAGGGCATCATGCTACCTATATTTGGTGCACTTACTTTTTGCCAGACACTGGGACTGGATATCTTATGCTTTATTTAGCCCTCGCCATGACTTTACCAGGTAAGTACTCCAATTATCCTCACTTTAAGATAGGAAAAACACAAAAACAGCCATTTAGAGAAGTTGAGTAATTTTCTCAAGAATGCTCTGATATTTAAAAAAAAAATTTTATATTTATTCATTTTTGAAAGACAGAGACAGGGCACAAACGGGGGTGGGGAGGCGGAGGGGTGGGGGGACACAGAATCTGAAGCAGGCTCCAGGCTCTGAGCTGTCAGCACAGTTCCGACACAGGGCTCGAACTCACCAACCACGAGATCATGACCTGCGCTGAAGTCGGATGCTCAACCGACTGAGCCACCCAGGCACCCCAAGAATGCTGATATTGATAATGCTTTGCTAAGAGTTAAACACAGTTTTCTCCAATTGCCAAAACCCACACTTTTTACCATAATGTAGCACTAATTTATCTATAAGCAGAAATGTGGAAACACGAAAGTGCTTTTGAGGGGTGGGGCATTACAAACAGTTCAGTGTAGATAGAAAATAAGTGGACTCATGAGGTCTCGGGAGAAATGGTCAGAGAGGCAGAATAAGCTGGCGCACTTAATAATTTAATTCTGGAGACTCCACTGGAGGGTTCATGCAGGGGGATGTCACACAGCAGTGCTTCTCAAGCCTTAATGTACATGCAAGTCATTGGAGATTCTTACTAAAATGCTGATGCAGATTCAGGGGTTCTAGGCTGAGGCCCGTGACCTCATTTCTTTCTAGGAAGTCCTCCCTCCCAGAGAAACTCCACTGCTGTTAAGGCCGCTGACCTTGAGAAGGAAGGTCACTGATCACTCTGGAAGTACGGCAGAGAGGAGTCTGAGGGACATGGGGTGGGAAGCTCGACATATTCGTTAAAGAACAAGCCAGCTCCAAGTTCGGACCAGCAGTTAATAAGCGTGTGAGTGCGTCGCTTTGTCTGTGGGATAAGCATAAGACAGGATCGCGTGCAGAGTCGGCCACGTGTATAAATACGAGCTGTGCGAAACAAAGACGAAAGAGGCTTTGACTGCATAGAGGAAATTGAGGCCAACAGGAAGTATACGAATTGCACTTTCTTTGCCAGCAATGGTATGGAACATACCGATGTCAAAGATTTGAAGAAATCAAATAGAGTCAATTCCCCGTTCTCCTGCAGTCTCTCGCTCCTTTGGAAGGCGATAAGGATTGTGTATGCCCATTCAAAACAAACCCTTCTGATTTATGAGCACTTTTCTCGAATCCACGGTAAAGTAACACATTTTTACCAGTGCTGTTCAGAGTAGACCATTGCAGAAGTTCTAAAGAAAATATACACATAAGTTTCAGCCAGGAGATGATAAATATCAGCGTTAACGTGCATGGGCTGAGCAGATTTCTGCTAGGACAAATATAACAACATTAATTGTGAAGTAGCTTTTTGAAGTGCATAATTAGATAATGGCAGAATAAATGGAAATACTTAGACAAATCCAGTGGCATAATCATTTTTATTTTATGGGATATAACGCAGGTAAAACAGAAACACAAGAACACAAACTGTCTCTTGGCCAACAGGGGCTAATGTGCATTTTTTTGCTAATGCCAAATTTTTAGAGTTTAATGAAAACAAAAAGAATATAAATGTTCAATAGTGTCTTGAGCTTCAATGTACTCATAACTTCTCTTAATTAAAACAGAACCCGGCTAAAAGCAGAATCTGCCTATTCAACAGCATTCATTCACCCATTCATTCAGAAAATATTTATTCAGTGTCTGCTCTTACCAGCTACTGTAAAGGGATCTGTGACTTCAGTGTAAAAATGAGACCGAACGAAGCCCCTGCTTTCATGATGCTTTTATTAGAATGTGGGGGGATCGGAAAGAAACAAAATTAAAATAAATAGAAGGATAATTTCAGGTAATACTAAAGAAATAAAGTAGGAAAATTTAAGGAAAAAAACTGAGGCAAGAATCTAACTTAAATGTGGCAATAATTAAAACATTCTTTAAAGAACTGCCAATTCAGGTGAGATCTTAATGCTTAAAAAGCCGCTGTTGGAAGATCTCGGGAAAACTATGTGTCGTGCAGAAGAAATAGTGCCTGGGCTTTGAGGTTTCTGTAACGTTGGTCTGACCAAGAAGGGGTAAGAACAGCAGGGGAATGCTCACACTGAACAGGTAGGAGGGGCCCCAGGAGGCAGAAAAGAAGATCCAGGAGTTAAGTCCCCAGTGCAGTGGAGAGTAAGCCAATGAGCTCACACTCCATTTTCATGTGAATGCGAAGGAAGTGACAGGTTCACGGAAGCAAGAAAAGTGATCTGAATTTTATTTTATTTTATTTTATTTTATTTTATTTTATTTTATTTTATTTTATTTTATTTTATTTTCATTTTTGTAATCTTTATTTTTGAGAGGCAGAGACACAGAATGCAAGCAGAGGAGGGAGCAGAGAGAGAGAGAGAGGGAGACACAGAAGCCGCAGGAGGCTCCAGGCTCAGAGCTGTCAGCACAGAGCCCGATGCAGGACTCGAACCCAGGAACCGTGAGATCATGACCTCAGCCAGTGTCAGATGCTTAAGCGACTGAGCCTCCCAGGTGCCCCTATCTGAATTTTATTTTTAAAGAAGCACCCTGGCTGTTGGATGGAGAAAGGTTTGGAAGAGGATCATCAGCAACAGAAAAATAGAATTTCAAATAGCTCAAGGTAAACAGGAATTCTGACATGATCAAAAAGATGCTTAAATGCCTGGTAGATCTCGAAGGGCGATGTCAGTTGGGCAGCTGTCATTTAGGGATGGCGTGTTGAGACAGATGTCTGAGAAACAAATGTCATGTAAATGATTATTAGACACATTGAGGCCAAAGAGAGAACAAGAAGTCCATGAAGGAGACTGAACAGTGTGGGCAGTAGAGTGGAGAAGATCCTTCCAGAATGCAGCATCATAGAATGAAAGAAGTAGTTGTTTCAATTAAGTGGAAAGAGGGAACTGCAGTTTTCTTTTTTCTTTTTTAAACATTATCTATTTTGAGAGAAAGAGAGGGAGAGAGAGAGAGAGAGAGAGAGAGAGAGAGAGAGAGAGAGAGAATCCCCAGCAGGCTCTGTGCTGTTAGCATAGACCCCAACACAGGGCTCGATCTCAGGAATGGTGAGATAATGACCTGAGCCAAAATCAAGAGTTGGTTGCTTCATCAGCTCAGCCACCCAGGTGTCCCAGAACTGTACAGATTACTGCTGAGAGTTCAGTTATGAGAAGACAGATGAGTGGTCCCTGACTTTCAAACCTGGAACAACTAAGGACCCACATTATGGTTCAATAGAACCATAGGAATGAAGTCCAAAGCAAGTGAGTTGCAGGGAGAATGTGGATTGAATAAATTAAAACATACTTTGATGGGTAAGTTGCACTGTGAAAGAAAAGAGAAAAACAAGGTAGTGCCTGGAGCAGGGTGTACAACCTGAAGGGTGGGGTTTGATCCCCAGATAGGGACTAATCAATTTTGGCCTAAAATATTTTATTTAACCCTTGCATGATACTCAATGGAACAAAATATTTCAGAGTCTTAGAGATTTCGCTTCTTCCACAAATATCATTATTGCCATCTATCAACAAATTTAGCAATATAAATCAGATCTATGGGTAAGAAATTTCTTGAAAATAGTAACTTACAGACAATATTTGTCATAGACTCTAAGTCTAAAGTTCTTTCTTGTCTAGCAAGAAAGAGGGACGCAGGATTAAAATGAGGGATGGCTAATGTCTGGGAGAAGACAAGAGCCCCGAATAAGCGTCCTTTCCCTGTATTTATTAGGATCAGGAGGCTTACAAACATGGTGATGGACGTGCAAAAAAAGAATGAATCTGTGAACATTAACTCACGGACGTGAGGGAAAGGGGGTCTCGAAAGTATTTGGGGTTAGGGGTTTGGGTTAATACAAAACAAAATCCTGGTGCCGGGCAGCTGGGCGGAAGGTGGTGTACAGTGAACATGAGGCAGCACCTCTGTTTATCTTAGCTAGCCTAGGGGATGCGACAGGTAGGACGTGTGACCTCAGGGTTAACAACGCACCTTTCTTTTGTTAATCATCTCCTCTCTGGGCAGCTTTGCCCTGCAGGGCAGCACAACCATCTATAGCCCTATTTACCTGTTTACCTAACTTGGTCCTTCTCTCATGTGAAAGCAGCTTTCTCCTATAGTACTAAATTGGGGGGCACTTTTTCCCTGAATACCTAATCTTGCTTACCCCATATATCTTTGTATTGGGGGCCTTTGACCCCTCTGTCTCCTGGGGCCTTTGCCCCTCCCTCTCTATTCTGGGGGCCCTGGCCCCTCCCTGCTTTATTATGGGGGTCTTATCTTGTTTACCCAAGCTTGGGTGAGACTTTGCAAGTTTTTATGCCTTGTGAATTTCTAAGCTTATTCCCCACAAATATTTAATGTGACTCCTTTTTTTTTGGAGAAGCTAAAAACAAGACACACAATATGTATGAATTTTAACACATTTGTAAATATCTGTTTTAAAAATGTTGCCATATTTAATTTTTTCCCAAAGAACCTTGTGTTTCAATTTTCCTTTATTGTAGACAAAATGTTCATTTATTAATTGTTAATATTTTAAACGACATTCCTGAAACTATCATTTGCTTAAATGAACAATCTCCTCACTCCCTGGTTCCCAGGAACCTAGAAAGCCAGTTCTGGATAGATCATACCTCAAGCTTTGGGGATGGAAAGATATTTTTATGTTCTAAAAATCTTTAGGGGCAGCTGAGTGGCTCAGGCAGTTGAGCATCCGACCCTTGATTTTGGCTCAGGTCATGATCTCACGGTTCGTGGGATTGAGCCCCGAGTCAGGCTCTCTGCTGACAGCATGGAACCTTCTTGGGATTCTCTCTCCTTCTCTCTGCCCCTCCCCTGCTCGTTCTCTCTCTCTCTTTCTCTCTCAAAATAAATAAATAAATGAATATTAAAATATAAAATAAAACTCCTTCAAAAGGAAATCCTAATTCTTTTTTTTTTTTTTAAATTTTTTTTTTCAATGTTTATTTATTTTTGGGACAGAGAGAGACAGAGCATGAACGGGGGAGGGGCAGAGAGAGAGGGAGACACAGAATCGGAAACAGGCTCCAGGCTCCGAGCCATCAGCCCGGAGCCTGACGCGGGGCTCGAACTCACGGACCGCGAGATCGTGACCTGGCTGAAGTCGGACGCTTAACCGACTGCGCCACCCAGGCGCCCCATGGAAATCCTAATTCTTATAAATACCTGTTTGAACAGAGCTAAATGCTTATTAATGTATTTTCTTTAGTTCCTCAGTGCCTCCAACATTGTCAAATAGTACAATTATTTTTAAAGTGATGTGGTATAACAGGGTGGTCTTCTTTAAGTTTATCTAGTTTATACACACCTAAAATAATTTATTTTTCATAATCATGCTTGCTCAAAGTGTCACCTAGACCTGCAGGGTCTTATCTGTTAGAAGTCACTTTTGATCGACGAGTTTATGTTGTTTAACACATACCTTAGGAAAATTATGTGTTGGACCAGATAACAGCATTCTCACTGTTCTGTCCTGGAGTTTATCTAGTATTTTCATGTTTATGCTAAGCACCTCTATCTACCTACTAAGCATAGTTCCTCCAGGGCTATTTATATTTGAACACAAACAACGCTGAAAGACTGATGCTCTAACTAGCACACTTAAGCCTTAGCCAGGAAACAAGGGAGTTACTGGGATAGGACATCAGAGGTATCTCTGATCTTGAAACATAGCTATTTGTCTACCGAGCGTGAGTTCTAGAAGGAGTTTCTTCATGGGAAAGAATAAACGACATTTTACGGACGTATCATGTGTTCTTCTGATGTCATTATGCGCACCAAAATGACCAAACTGTTACAGTGTAATTTATAGGAAGTTTGATGACTCTTGATGCCTGTATCAGGCACCCTAAAACGTGCCATTTACTGTAAAGAGTATAGAAGGATATTGGTCTTATGAGCCTTTAAAAAATGTTGTTTTTTTAAGGTAATTGTCGGTAGAGCAGATTGTTGATAGCCTTTCAACTGCGAGAGACTGGCAAAACAAAGCTCCCATTTCTTTGAAGGTTAGTTTTTCATGATGCCGTCTGCCAAAGGGTCAGTTAAAAATTTAAATACGGTACCCAGATTACTCATGTTTTGCCAGCAGCCTACTTGTTATTGTACCCATATTTGAGATGTTTCACTAGCTTCCAATTATCCAATTTGAAAGAACTGCATTCTGCTTTCAATTTTTAATGCCCAACTCCTGTGGATTTCAGCATGAGATCTGTGGGTAGCAAAGTGTCAGAATATACTGACTTTAAGAGGGCACTTACAGCTTTACAAGGCAGTAAATGATATAAAGTTTCAGTATGTGGATATTTCACTGCATGTTACATTATTAAAGGTATAGCAGCTTGGTGTTCCATCTCAGAGCTCTAGGGCGATAAGAGAACAGTTGTTTGTGTTTTTGCTTTTTTTCTCTTGTGACACAATTAAAACTTCTAACCCTTGAGAAAAGTAAACTTTAATGTTTCATTTTATGATTAAGAATGGGTATTCTTTAAAAAAATTATTTATTTATAAGAGATAAAGCACGAGTGGAGGAGGGGTAGAGAGAGAGGGAGAGAGAATCCCAAGCAGGCCTCACCATGCCAACATGGAACCTGATGTGGGGCACGGACCCACGAACCGTAAGACCATGACTCGAGCCAAAGTCGAACACTTAACAGACCGAGCCACCTAGGCACCTGAAGAATGGATTTTCTAAACCAGATTTGAATGGCAGGTGAACTAAATGCTCTCTTATATTCTGAAAACTAATCCAGTGAAAATCAAAAAAGTAACTGTGAAGGCTCTGCCGTAATTGAAGATGCGATTCTATGCTTTTGGTTTGTTAATACCTCTAGAATACATGAAAATATATAAACAAAGGCATATAATAATATTTACTATACACATTTTTCATACATTTTGATCATAATGTCTGGTTTGTAAATTTGTAATAAGTTTGTTTCTGGCATTATTATGATAAACTCATTAACTAACATATTATTAATTCAATAAACAGATATCCTGTGGATATGTTTTGCCAGGCACATATTAGCAGTCACGGGAGATGCCAAACTATATGGACAGCATCTCTTCTCAGGAAATGGAAGAAAAAACAGACGTATGAGAACTATAATAAAAGTAATGAAATGCTATATAAGATAAAGACAAATAAAATTTCAGGAGAGGGGCACCTGGGTGGCTTAGTTGGTTAAACGACGGACTCTTGATTTCAGCTCAGGTCACGACCTCACAGTTCCTGGAATCAAGCCCCGTGTCCAATTCTGTGCTAATAGCACAGAGCCTGCTTGGGATTCTCTCTCTCCCTTTCTTTCTGCCTCTTCCCCGCTCACACACACTCTTTCTCTCTTTCTCTCTGTCTCTTTCAAAATAAATAAATAAACTTTGAAAAAATTTCAGGAGAAGAAGTTCCTTCTTGTTGATGTTGTGGAGGAAACATTTTTCTCTACTGTTTAAGATTCTCCTGGCTGGTCTGAAAATTCACCTGACATGGGACAAATTACCAGGAGAAAGTCAAATTTTAATTCTGTATGCATAAAAAACACGATTCTTCAGATAGTCAGTCAAAATGAGATATATATGTCGTTATGGATGAAGAAGAAAGGGGTAAAGTTATGGGCCTTCAAAAGGGAGGAAGGATATTCACAAGAAGAATGGGAAGAGTCAGTGTTTGATGTGCAAACGTTTGCTGGTCATCTAGAAACAATGAGACACAAAGAGCCCTTTGATGAAACAGGCCTTGCCATACTTCCTGTCTAGTACACTTCTCTGTCTACCATACTTAGTTCATATTGTACTACAGTTGTCTATGGTGATAGCTCCCTTTTTGGATCATGTCCTATTTAAATTCTTTCAGGCAGTTAGGGTGAATGCCAAAGGTTCTTCCCACGCCTTCTAGCTCTCAAAAGCAATCAGCCCAAAATAATCCACATGCCAAAGAGACATACCCTGCTCCACCACAGAGAGGTATTTGAAGACGATGTCGTGAGAGCAAAAGCATAAAATGGGAGCATTTAGTCTACAGAATAAAGGGTAATCCATATGTAGCATTTTATTCTGTGTGTGAAAGGAAGTAGCAAGAGATAAGCCTGAAAGGGCAGGATGGAAAGGGATTCTGAAGGACTATTTTGTGAGACTAATGATAGAAACAACACTCTATAGGCAGCAGGAATCCATTAACTGGTCTCAAGCAGGATAGTTTTCTCCGTGTTTAGGAATATTAATCCCCACTGGGGATAAAATGAATTTAAAGAGGATTATAAGAGCAAGGAGGTAAAGATCTGATACAAATAGTTGCATATGGCTTTATTTGGATTCATGATGGTGTGAAAGTGATTAGAATGAAGAACAGTAACGACTTGAGACAGAACACACCCAAAATCCGTGCAGAACTTGAAATCCAAATGCCAGTGTACAATAAGGAAGAAAAAATAATTATCCCAAATCATTGAAGAGGATGACAGAGTCAACAGGATGGGAAATTCAACAGAAGCAAAAGCAGATATAGAGAAATAATCAAAAATGATGTGGCATGTAATCATGAGGATCTTGGTAGTAAATCTAAATAGTGGTGAGTAACAGGCAATGTGAAAACCTAGCCTGGATTTGGGGAAAGGTTTTGAGTTAGAATATATTAGATAATACGAAGAAGGTGAAGTCACACGAATGGACGAAACTAATAAAAGTAAGTGTATAGAAATGTAAATGAATACAGGCAGGATATTCTCACTACCTTCCTAGTGCCCGCCCTCATATAAAAGATAACTATGGCAGACTCTCCAGGTGGCCTATGATCCACACTTCTCATCCTGTGGGATCTCCTTCTCTTGAGTAGGTGGGAATTTATATATATAACTCAGATTCAAAAAAGAATCTTTCTCTTTTTGGTGAAATATGCCTTTTTGTAGCTGTGGAAATAAATATAGCATATGCTGTGGATTAGTGATATCTACATGGAGAAATTAAAATCTTTAGTAGTTTGTCAGGAGAGCTCTTGTTTTTACCCACCTATTTCAACATGTTTTTAAATTGAATTAGAAAAACAAAAGGAATATAGATAAACCTGTGTTTAGACTTGGATCTAATTGAGAGACTTTTCTCTCTCTGAGCCTCAGCGGCTAGCAGTTACTAGCCCTGCAAATCTCCACATAACTTTTTCTTCTTCCCCACTTATAATGCTTAAATTCAGGCTTATATTTATTATTTGAGGAATTTCAATTAACAGTTTCAATTAACGGTTTGAGGTTTCAAATTAACGTCCTTGTCTCCAATCTTGTCCCTTGCATTTTGATCTCTTCACCATTTGCAAAATTCTCTTCCTAAAATGCTGATCAGAAACAACTTCCACAAGTCAAAGATTTTCTCTCATTTTTGTCATTTCTGATTTCCTAGCACTTGGCATGATGAGTTATCCTCAATATATTGGGCTCAATACATATGAATAAATGCTATTGAATGAATCATGTTGTTTCTTTTGCTTAAACATTTTAAATGATTCCCAAATAAATAATCTCTAAACCTTGCCCCTAGTAGAGAAGGCTCTTTACGATCCGGCCGCTACCTCTCAGCATTCTATCTGATCTTCGTGTCACTCACTTTGTCCCTCCACCTGCGGTCAAGCCACAGAACACACGGAAGACAGGGAAACATTTGTAATTTCACCCTCACATCATCAAGTTCACAATTCCTCGGTTTTGTGCCGAAAATTCTATACTTGCTTCTATATTGACTGCCTAGAACCATCATGCCAACCCTTCTTTCAACATCAGGGGTTACATTTTTTTCTAAACCCTCAGCTGGCCCACCCTCATAGAGTGAAATTGAGCTCCAGCTTCTATGACACCACAGTCCACATCCTCTAAGATGTGCATTCATCTGTGAGGGTCCTAGCAACATTTTACTGCATTTGCTTATGTGCATACCTCTTTACTTTTCATGCTAAAGCACCTTGTTCGCAGAAACAATGTTTTGTTAATGTGCCCACCTCCGGTGTCTAACATGGTGCTTGGCACAAATGAAGCTGAGCACTTGTGAGATGCTTCATGAAAATTCCACAACTGCTGTACAGATGGCTGGGGCTTTGCTGCTTCCCACCTGTGACCCTGGGGACGTTTCCTAACCACGTTGTGACTCACCCTGCCAACTCTGTTATGAAGATATTAATAGCACTTCATTCAAAGATTTCTTGGGAAGATTAAAAGAGACATTGTTTGGTGCCTGAGGTGGAGCAAGAACCCAACAAATGATACATGCTAGTTTTTCTAGAAAATCCCTCGTTTGGTCTGAGAGTCCGTTTTCTTATTTGTAAATTAGGGGTAACAATCCCTACCTCAGAGAATGTTGGTGAAGATAAAATGAGGAAGTTATTTTGAAATGATCATTTAAATATGTTATTTTGTGAGTATTCTATTTTGAAACAAAATGAAATTTGTAAGCAAGAATGTCAGTATTATCACAATAATTGGACTAGCGTCGCAAGGAAGACGAGATCTTGAAGCAGAGTGTGTCCGGGAAGAATGGCTTATGAGAGAGAAAAACAACCGACGACAGGGAGAGGAGCCTGTGACAAACTCAGAAGTGCAGATGAGGACCCTTGACCTGAGTAGGGAACACACTTGTAGTCCTACAGGGGGGCTCCCTGAATATCGAAATGATTAAGCAGAAGACATACTGAATGCAGTTTATGGCAGTTTCAGACTACAGAATAGAAATTGTAGGAAGGCCCATTTGAGCTCAGTGTAAGGAAGCATTTTCTAAAAATTAGATTTGTCCACAAAAGGAATCTGTTTCTTCATATGGAAGTGACAGTTTAAAAGCACATTCTGAGCGGTGCCTGGGTGGTTCAGTCGGTTGAGCGTCCAACTTCGGCCCATGTCATGATCTCATGGTTTGTGGGTTCGAGCCCCACGTCGGGCTCTGTGCTGACAGCTCGGAGCCTGGAGCCTGCTTCCGATTCTGTGTCTCCCTCTCTCTCTCTGCCCCTTCCCTACTCACACTCTGTCTCTCAAAAATAAATAAACATTGAAAAAAAAATTTAAAAATACAAATAAAAGGACATGCTGAATGCAAAAGTCTTTGGGAGGCCAGAATGTTATTCTATGAAACAAATTCTAGTTGGCAAAAGGAACTCTAGTGTTCCTTTCAATTTTTATATTTTATTATATCATTTTGCTCTTTTGATGGCACATTACTTTTCATTATAATCTAAATAAATAAATAAACAAACCAATTGTTTCCATTTCCTTACCAACATACAGTAATTGGAGATAGATACTTACAATGTCTACCTCACTTACCACTGTATACGTGATAACCAGCAGGACTAATTTTATTAGAGAAAAAAACGAGGCCATCCCAATTTTAGAACATCTAGCTTTGAAGTTCCTTTAAGCATGAGTTGATTTTTCTGCTGCTCTTTCAGAAGCAATGCCCATCAAAAGGAGCCTGCCTTTTTTTAAGCTTTTAAATGAGTTTTGTAATTATTATTTTCATGAATGATTAATCTCTAGCATAAGAAAATTAAGAAGATGCAAATAAGCCTACGGAATTAACGAAAACAAAATGTTGCTTGGTGAAGCAGCAGATGCTGACTATTTCACAGTACCCCTGATCCCGCTTGTGGGGTTGTGCCCGGTCTGTGATGACAGCGGAAGCACATATTTTTCAAGCCCCAGTGAGACATTTGATCAATGTTCAAGTGGCAGATGAGCCTCATTATTACGGTGTCCGGCAGGTGTAGGCATTCAGAAGGGGGCTGTCATTAAAGTATTTTGTATGTATCTGCTAATTATAGTTCTCAGTGCCAAACAGCAGCACTGACGTCCCTGTCACATTTGTCATCCATGCAGCAGGTAGCAGGGGTACAATGAAAAATAAAATACTGTCTTCACGGTCGTGTGGAGTTCTGCCGGAATTCTGGAAAAGGTGTGATAAGAAAAATCCATCCTTTTCTTCCAAAATGTCATTAGGGAAAAGCAAGGTGAGTCAGACAGGAAGGTCCTATTGAAAGCAATCTCTACGTGTGTGTGTGTGTGTGTGTGTGTGTGTGTGTGTGTGTGCATGTGAGTAACTTTTATCAGTGCTTTTCTTTTATTGGTTCTTGATATTATATATGTATATGCTTTATTCATTGCTTAAATTAGTTGTAAAAGTTTTACTTGTATTACATTATATAGTTTACAAAACATGTGCATGTGCTATTTTATTTCATACTTAAAAAGGGAAGTACTCTTAATTCCATGAATTTGAAACTGAGATCTTTTAAGTGATGTGTCCAGAGACAGAGCCACAAAGGGTAGATCCAGAATGTCTCTCGCAACTTGTATTTCCGAAGTTCCAGCCACTCTCTGCCTACACACATTGCATCTTTTCTGGGCTTGTTACCCAAACTTGAAATTGAAATAAATGAATAGGAAACATTAAAGAAGAAATAGAGCAATATAAAGCTTTGTGAGATGTAATTGGATTTGCCCTGTGCACATCATCAATAGTCAATTTGTTTTATTAGTTCTGAAATGTGCTCTGCAATCAGTTTTATGAACCACTCTATTGGCTTTTAGATACAACAACAGAGTCAAATGTCCAAACAGCTATCAGCAACATAACTTCAAATTTTAGATCATTTCCCCTTCAACACTTTCTTCTGACCTGCCTTGGCTAGTTATATTATGGAATTAAAGAGAAATGGAAAGGGGCCTTTTGAAAAATTCTTAAACTAGAGAATAGCTAGATAGCAATACCTCTTAAATGTTTGACTTTGAAAGAATTACTTACTTTGCAAAATAAGATTCTGATCAAAATATTTACAAAATCACTGTTTAAAAAAATCAACGGGGTTTTAAGCAACATCGTTTCACATAGGAAATAATGATTTTGATATCTTCAAGTTTTAGATATTTTTGTAAACTTAATTGTAGAAATTAAGAAATACATATTTTACCTATAATATTAGACTCTAAAGTAGACCATAATTCTCTACCCCTAAGCACCTACTGTATTTGCTCTTTCTGTATTCAGCTTGCTTAAAGTTACAACTTTTTAAATTCAAACAAGGAATAAACTGAGCATTTGGTAATTATTGTGTCTTTCATATTTTTATTACTTTATTCTTTTAATCCGTATTTTTAAAGGGCAATGGGCTTGGGAGATTAGCCCATTATCTTCCAAGGAAAACAAATGTTAACTCTTTCTTTCACTCTTGTCTCTTTCCAATTCAGTATAAATTCCAGTGACATAGCCCAACATATAAGGCTCTTTACTGTCTGACCTACTCCTATTGTTTCAAATACAACTCCTTCCATCTACCCTGATGTAGATTTGGTCTTCCATGATAGAATAGTTATCTGGGGGCACCTGGCTGGCTTGGTGGGAAAAGCATGTGACCCTTGATCTCCGGGTCTTGAGTTCAAGCCCCACATTGGATGTAGACATTACTCAAATCAATAAACACTTTATTTAATAAAAGAAGATAGTTATTCAAATGCTCCATGCACTTTTAACATTTTACATCTTTGCAGATGTTATTGGTTTTTCTGCCAGCCCTTTTCCATTTCTCATTCCAACTAGTAAACTATTCCTTAGTGGTTTGTCTGTAATTCCCATACTCTTTTTTTCCTGTAGTATCAGAATTATAGAATTTTTAGGTGGTACATTTCTGCCTACAAAATACTACATTTCCCATGTCCCATGAGGTTAAACATAGTTTTGTTGTTAGATTCTGGGCAACAATATGTCTGATATTATGCAGCATCCTTCAGAAACTTTCCTTAAGTAGCAGTTGGCAAGCATCCTCTGCCCCTCTATATCATCAATGCATTCTTACTGCTTTCTAGAATGGGGGAACTGAGGGTCAGACCAGGATCAGACATCAGAGTGTTAAAAGAGAGGGGCCAAGGTCATCAGGATTTCGTGGTGCAGAACACAGAGCAGCCTTGAATCACCTACTTCCCAAATCAATTTAATAGAGAGAAAAATGTCCTTCTATCTTGTTTGAATTACTACAATATTTAGGTCACTTGCTGCAGAACCTAATTCTAACCATATATCGTTTTTCAAGATCAAGCTCAATTTTAACACTATGAGAACTAATAATATTAGATTGAGCCACATACAAATGTAATTTCTATAGGTCAAAAGCATCAAAGATCTACAGTTTCATGTGGTCCAAATTAATACTGCTAATAACAGTATTTTTTACTCTATCTTGTATAATCCTGTAACACTTATTTCACTCAATTATATCATATCATATTTAGTATTGTAATTATTTCTTTACATTCCTATCCCTGGACAATCATAAGTGCTTTAAGAGAAAACACAGGATGTAGTCTCAAATTCTCAAACTAGAGCATAATTCCTAATCTTTAGTAGACATAATCACTTTTTAATGGAAGGAATGATCAATCAAATACAGTATTTCTATGTTGCACTTACATATTTTTTTAAATGCAAGCCTTTTGATTTAAATTTATATATATTTTCATAGCATAAAAATTTCCAAATATGTCATTAAATGATTATTTTCTTACTCAATAGTGGCTTTTATTTGGGGAAAAATGAGTGGAGTTTTTTTGTGGTTCATTGTGCCAAGTATTTAAAGGCTTTTAAGTAAAATCTGTGTGAATCGACTCCTTCTTTACCAGTGGATCAAGAATCTTTGTTTCTGTAAACCTTCAGTTTTTGGCAAGTTAACTTATTTGCCAATAAAGTCTAAAGTAAGGGAAATAAGTAATCCAGACTTTCCATATGAAAGAAGCTAATCCATCGCACATAATTGATACTATCTAAGGTGAAGCCAGTTGAAAAAGGCTGTCTTTGACTATTGAGTAACAGCTAAATATAATTATTAAATTATAATTATATTCATAGATATTGGTCAGACTTTAATTTTTATATGAATTATGGTTTGCTTCTCTATGAAGAAGGATATTCCATGTTCCACCTCTTACTTGCATCCGGTCAGACCAAATGAGACTTACAAAGGTATATCTACAGTTTTATAAATGTTGAAACAATAATTTAATGGTGCCAGCCTTAACATATTAAGCTGCAGAGAAATACAGACATAAATTTGCTGATGAGCACAGCGCCATTTTGTGACGCCCACGGCGTAATTCAACATTAAGCTGCAAATGGCGGTTGGCTTTTGGATGTCTCCTTTTCAAGTAGTGTGTTATATTTTCAAGAAGACATATGTGAGCCTTCTCTGCTGACCCTTTCCACTGTACATCAAGTAACTGCTTTAGTTTGTATAAAAATAGATACACGTATTGATTTGGATCTTCTGAGGGGTTGTTTTTAATAACCATCCTCTCCGTTCTGTGTAACTCCTTTGCTCTTTTGTCTGATTGGCAACATGTGGGAATACTCCAGCATTAAACAGAACCTTTAGCTGATAAGAAAGTCTTCCACTCAACCACCTATCATCAAATCCACCAGGACAAAGGCAGAGACAGAGACAGAGAGGGAAATCTTTTCCTGCAGGCTAAGTGTTGCTTACTGTGTTTGAAATTGCTTTCATAGTCATTATTCTTGGCCTTTCTCAAAATTATAGGTAGTGCCTATTTCTTCATCCTTTCTTTTTTTGTTTTTTTATTTTTTTTTTTTAAGGTTTATTCATTTTTGACAGAGAGAGAGAGACAGAGCATGAGCGGGGATGGGCAGAGAGAGGGAGACACGGAATCTGAAACAGGCTCCAGGCTCTGAGCTGTCGGCACACAGCCCGACTCGGGGCTCGAACTCACGGACCGCGAGATCGTGACCTGAGCTGAAGTCGGAGGCTCAACCAACTGAGCCACCCAGGCGCCCCACTTCATCTTTCTCATGCAATACACATAGCTCTAATGTGTTCGATAAAATTCACAAAATAGCACTTTTTAGAAGTTTCAAAAAAACCTTTGAAAACTTGTTAAAAATGTATTGCTTGCACAAATTTGGCATAAGTTTAGGCCCTGAAAAAAATCAGAGGACAATGGTCTAAATAACAATTAATATGCTAAATTCCTGTTTTTCAACTCATTTCGTTTGGTTCCATAGGAGCTCTTTACCTGTGTAAGATCTGAAGCTATTTTCTTCATATGCTTTGGTTCTTTTACATGTGTCTCCAAAGTTCACAACTAGTAATCCTTTATTTGTCAACTAGTTGTTAAATTACAGTCTTTTGTTTGTTAGTTTGTCTATTTTAGCCAAACTCTAGCTGTCTGAGGCACTGGTACAAGAGCCAACCAGAAGAATTTGATTCAGCAACAATGACAGGATGCCTTTGCCGACAATTTGAGAACAGAATACTGGGTTTTGTTCACTGGTTGCTATTTAAAACAGACATACAAACACATAACAAAACAAAATAAAATAAAACAAAACCTTTCCCAAATACTCTAGGTTAAAAAAAATAAAACAAACATTTTTGCTATGTTTTTATTTTTCCTAATTTTATTTCATTGTGGTCAGAAAGTATTATTTGTAGTGTTTCTTTTTGAAAAGTATTAGTTTTCTTTGTGGTCTAATTTATGATAATT
This sequence comes from Lynx canadensis, assembly GCF_007474595.2. Classification (NCBI taxonomy): domain Eukaryota; kingdom Metazoa; phylum Chordata; class Mammalia; order Carnivora; family Felidae; genus Lynx; species Lynx canadensis. The sequence continues at coordinate 12,079,673 of NC_044314.2, read as the reverse complement.
TTTGTAAATGTTTCTGATGTGGGAAATAAAGGCAAAAGAAAAACTTAAATTTCCTTACTACTTAGAGCCCACTGACAAGACCTTGAGACAGGCAGAGTGACCGTTCTCTGGAACTCAAATGCCTCAATGTGAACACTTTGCGAAGGGCAAAAGGCAATCTTAGCTTGACAAGAATCTGACCTCCAGGATCCTCTAGGTCCTTTAACATATAAAAATCTTTTGCAGATGCCTGGGTGGCTCAGTCAGTTAAGTGGCCAACTCTTGGTTTCGGTTCAGGTCACATCTCATGGTTTGTGAGTTCTAGCCCCACATCAGGATCTGTGCTGACAGTGCAGAGCCTGCTTGGGATTCCCTCTCTCTCTCTTTCTATCTCTGCCCCTCCCCCACTTGTGCTATCTTTCTCTCTCTCTCCAAATGAATAAATAAACTTTAAAAAAAAGAAATTAAAAAAAATAAAATGTTCCTTTTGGAACTTTCTTTACCTCTGCCTCCCAAATATACGTTAGCAATCATCCTCCAAGCATATGTCCCACTGATACACACCTGAAGGGTCTCATGACCAACACTTTAATTAGACAGTAATAAATGACCTTTTCCTAACAATAGCTAGTCTCCTCAAGGTCCTGGAAACCTTGCTTCCAAAATTCCTTAGAGATTTACATTATCCCTGACCCCTTCCCAACTTGAAAGTTTATAATCAGTCACCCCTCCCAACCCCAGGGCAGCTCTTCCTGCCCACTGGTCCTGGCCCTGTGTTTAATAAAACCAGCTTTTGCACCAAAGATGTCCGAAGAATTTTTTCTTGACCGTTCGTTCTGAAGCCCAAAATTTCCACATCAATTTCTTAAATGCTTAAAAAGCATGTTCATCAATTGCTACAAATCTATAATGGGCCTATTTAATTCATTGTATAATTTAAATATATATTCATTCTGTTTTTTTTTTTAAATCTTGAATGGAACAGAGAGAATTGAAATAGTCAATATTTAGGGTGTTTTATTTATTGCTCCTGTCATCAACTTTTTTTGTCCTATAAAAGTTGTTGCTGTGCTATTGTGTACATAAATATTTATAACTCATACTTTTACGAGATTCATACCCTTTAGCATTATGAAGGTTCTTCACACTTTTTGGTCTGAATTCTGGCCAGTTCTTTTACTTATGTTTGCCTAATGTATATATGTCTATTATTTTTTAAAGAAATGTTCTGATCTTGACTCTTGTCCTCAGGCATGCTTCTTTTGTTCGTCCACATCCCTTCACGATAGAGCATGCTTTGTAGGAGCATCTGATTTTTCTCTCTTAAAAGTTAATCATCCTTATTTCATTGACATGATTACATTGTTTCACCAATATTTTGTTACACATAGATATATAAATGTCCATGTGTACTTTATGCCTGTGCATATGCACATACGTATAAAAAGACTGGCAACCTCACTAAGTAAAAGAAATGGAGATCAATATTGAGGACTAAAGTGGGATTTGGGGACAAAGTGCTAGACAAAAGAAAACCATAGGAAAAGTGCTCCCCAATTCTACATGGACGTTCATTCTTGGATTCTTGGCCTACTGTTTTCATGAACAGGTTCAAGGTGGGACCCTGAGAGCCCCATTCAAGAATGACTTCTAATATGGGGCGCCTGGGTGGCGCAGTCGGTTAAGCGTCCGACTTCAGCCAGGTCACGATCTCGCGGTCCGTGAGTTCGAGCCCCGCGTCGGGCTCTGGGCTGATGGCTCAGAGCCTGGAGCCTGTTTCCGATTCTGTGTCTCCCTCTCTCTGCCCCTCCCCCATTCATGCTCTGTCTCTCTCTGTCCCAAAAATAAATAAACGTTGAAAAAAAAAATTTTAAAAAAAAAGAATGACTTCTAAGAATCTGAAAATTCAGATGATATTTCAGAGTCAGTACAGTATTAAAGAAATAATAGTCAGGATTTTTCTACATTTGATGAAGGACATCATCCCTCAGAAATAAGAAATTCAGTAGGACACGTAAAGAAAATGATCTCAAGGTTTTGTTTACTTTTTGTGTGTGCATGTTTTGTTTGTTTGTTTTACTTATAATATTACTTCTATTACCATGATAATATACACCTATTTTTCCTTTTTCTATAGCTCATGTTTGGTTTTTGAATGTGTGCTCTATTTTTCCATTTTCTGAAAGAAAGATATATATATCTTTTTCTCACTTTCTTCTTCCTTTCTCATTTACAATTTTTTTAATGTTTATTCATCTCTGAGAGAGAGAGAGAGAGAGAGAGAGAGAGGAGAAGGAGCAGAGAAGAGAACATAGAATCCGATGCAGGCCCAGGCTCAGAGCGGTCAGCACAGAGACTGAAGCAGGGCTTAAACCCATGAATCATGAGATCGTGGCCTGAGCCAACGTCAGACACTTAACTGACTGAGCCACCCAGATGCCCCTGTTCTTCCTTTCTCTTAACTTCCATATTAGTATCATCCCTTTGTACTGTAGTATATCTATTTTTTCTCTTACTTTACACTTTCTTAGTTTAAAATGTAGACTTAATTTCCAGTTTGGGATTTTACAGCTTTCATTTCCAGAAGTATTATTTTGTTCTTAAATCTAATCAAATTATTTCATAATTTCAATGGCTACTCATATTACTTTAAACTTATTAAATTCACAATTATTCATGATCTCTGATAAATCCATCTTAGGTCTTTGTAGGTCTAATTAATGGTTTATTATTTCATGATCGAGAGTCCACTCAGAGGAGCAGATCCACTAGAAATTGTGTAGAATAAGAGATCATAATAGCAATTTGGCATTTGAAATTATGAGAACTGGTAAAGTATACTGCCAAATTCCCAACGTCTATCCTTGCAGTTTTGAATGACCCATAGTAGGAGGGAATGGCACTGTTTTCACAGAACCTCATTGGCACCTTGCCAGGATTTGAGATGATTGATAGATAGATAGATGATAGATAGATGATAGATGGATGGATGGATAGACAGATGATAGATGGGTGGATAGATAGATGATGGATGGATGGATAGATAGATGATAGATGGATGGGTGGATGGATAGATAGATGATAGATGGATGGATGGATAGACAGATGATATATGCATGCTAAATGGATGGATGGATGGATGGATGGATAGATGATAGATGGATAGATGGATGGGTAGATAGATAGATGATAGATGGATGATAGATGGATGGAGATAGATGATGGATGGATGGATGGATGGATATATAGATGACAGATGGATGATGGATGGATGGATGGATAGATAAGAGATAGACAGACAAACACTAAAAGAAGAGATGCCATGGGAGCAGAAGCTATGGGACAGGCTGCTGCCTATGCCAACAGAAGTCATCCTGAAGAGAAACGGAACATGAGTAAGCCTACGTTTTGACCTTTGGAGAGTAAGCATCTACTGCACCACCTTCAAATCCCATGCAGAGCTTTTGTATGTCTATGACTAACCAAAAGTAGTATAGAGAAGGAAAAGTATAGAGAAGGAAATTATGAGTCCTTATTTCTTCTTGCCTTAGGTGGCATGCTACGAAGCCATCAGTTAGTATATGGGCTCTCATTCAAGGAGGCTTGCTTACTGGTGCTTTGTGGTTTTTGTTCAGGAACCATTGTTCTTGGTGCTTTGCCCTTGAGGCTTCTCTGAGGCTTGGGTTGGTTTGCATCTTAGCATTTGTTTGGGCCATAGAGATAATGAGAATTCAGGATTTGAATGTTTGGAATTTGAATAATAGATTTTTTCCCCTTTTCTTCGTTTTATCAAAAGTCAAGCCTAAGTAGGCAAGTATTTGCATGTATTTCATTTTCTTATTCCTAGCTACCCACTGAAGTTTCTATTCCTTAAGGATCTTAGCTTAATACACACCATCTTCTTTGACCTCTCAATCTGCTCAGACTACTGACTTTCCTTCTGAATCCAGCTCAAAAAATGCATTCAAATACATGCTCTAATATGCCAAGGATTAGCATATATCCCCATCCTGAAACACAGTGCTTGATTATTCTTCTGGATCAGATTCACAAAAATCTGTTACTTTCCCAACAGTTTATCAATGAGTGATTTTAGATAGTCCAAGATTAGCACCATCAGAAAGTCATTTCCACCCAAATGTTAGAAGAACAGAGGGATAGGATGGTATTACTGATGCCCAGGGGCCAATCATGTCTAGGAGATACTAAGATACAAGCTGCTATCAGCAATTCTGCCCAAAGCTGAAAGGAGCAGAGAGAACAGTTTCAGTTCTTCTCTTCTCCAGTTTTTTAATGGTGCCACTCATTGACCTAACCCAGCCAGAAGCTAGCAGGCCCAGCAGTGTGGGCTTGGAGCCTGGACTATTCTGCCTCCTTTTTAGAGAGCAGAGCACAGAAAGGTTAAGGAATGAATCTAAGGACAAAGGAGCCAAACAGCCTGCCCAGAGCCTTAATGTAATTTTATCTTCATTCCAAAAAGTACAAGGGATCCAACTATATTTGGAACCAAATCTGTGAAGCAGTAAATTTTACATTTACAACTTTGAAATTTGGTGTGATTATATTCATTTTGCAAATGAGGGAGAAAAAACCCTGAGGTTCAAAAAGGTTAAATATCTTGTCTGAGTTCATATCGCTAATTTATAATGGTGCCTGGAATAAAGCCTCCTTCACCTTTCAACTGCAGCGTCTTTGTTTCTTCCTTTTTCTTTTGGTTAACATCGCCAAATAACCCCATTCCAGAGGACTGGTATTTTAGCCCCATTGCCACAGAATCTAGTTCAAGGTAAACAGAGACACAAGTTACACTTGAGACTGCAGTAATAGGTTGCAGGTACTGTTCCCAGCTTTATTCTTGGGATACTCTCTGGGGAGATTATGAGACCCTAAAGACAAGTAATGTTTGTTGTACAGGTATTTGCATCTACAAGCGCCTTTGATCCTGACTACATATGCAAATATCCAAAAGAAGTGAGCAGTGGTTCCTCCTAGTAATTGGGATCCTCCAGAGATTTAATTAAAGCAGAATCCAAGTTCATCTGCCTGCCACATTCTCCAGAGGCTGGTATCTATGCTGAACTGCATAGCAAATCTGCCAGCTATTCCCAGGAAACACTCGGCAGTGGAGAGTCGAATTCTATTCCCAGTGATGTATGTAAAGGATGGGGAGAACAGGAGTCTCAGTTTCAATTGTTATCATGGCTTTCCTGTCTAGGTAAGACAGCGAGATAGGCAGCCACTCCTCCATTCACACACTGCTTACCCTTGACTTCATGCCATGATTGTTCTCCTGAATGCAGCATCCTTTGTAGCGTGTAATCAGTCACTTGATTGGCCTGATCTAGTCTCTTCTGCAAGGAGTGTGATTAGAATATCTCAGGGGTTCCTTTCCATTTTGAAAGCTTGTGACGCTAGGCTACAATGTGCTTTGAATTAGACTTCAATCTATAAATAATAATGCATAATTACTACTACTGTGATTAGTACCACTACTCCTGAGACTACGCTACTAAAAATAACAATGATGTAAACTGCTCTTTAAATAATGATGTGTAGCATATCCATTGCTTTCACCAGTAGCATCTAATTTTATTTTTCCAATAATGCTGCAGCTCAGCAAGGTTGGTGAGTCTAAGGCCAAAGACAATGAACTGATGAAATGCTGTTGAACCCTACTTGCATGAACTGATAGAGACATCTCTGTAATATCAATTCAAGGGAAAATTACCCTAGAAATTATTTGAGGGAAAATTATTATAGAATGAAGGCAAGAACATTTAGTCTGATACAGAGATTTTTGTTTAACAATACGAATATATTGTTATTGGGTTTCCTAGAGACTCACAGGTCCCAGGGCCTTCTTCATGTTAGCTCTTTGCTTACCCTGGGATGTCTTACTTCCACCTTACTTTTTCTTGGCTTGCTCCTTCTTTTAATGCCAATCTCAGCTTTAAGGCATCTCCTCATACTATTTATTATTACCTGATGATTTGATATCTATCAACCTTCTATCTTAATTACCACATTCCTCTTTAATACAACCTTAAAAAAAGCTGTGTAGTCACAGCTCCATCCCCAGAGCATAAAACAGTGCCTGAAGTGGAGCAGAAACTTGATAAATATTTTGTGACTTAATTACTAAGCTATAAAATCTATACTCGAAGAAATATCACTGAAAACATTTTATATGATCTTTATTTTAATTAATTAATTAATTTCATTTTAATTCAAGTTAGTTAACATATAGTGTGGTATTGGTTTCAGGAGTAGAACCCAGTGATTCATCACTTCCATATAATCTTTATTTCAAAATGGGACTTCATCTGCTATAGTTAATTAAATTTTCCTAAAATAAATATGTCATCATCAAACACAGAAGAGAAATATTTCTTATAATATGGAGTCACAGGACTCTTGTTGGAAAGCCTACACTCAAATCAAAAGGGCTTTCCTACATGGCTAAAATTAGTAGATTTCACAAAAGAAATATTCAGAGAATTAAGCTAGTCACAAAAAGACACTTACTGTATAATTCCACTTACATGAGTTATCTAAAGTAGTCAAATTCGTAGAAACGTAAGGCAGAATGTGGTTATCAGGAGATTGGTGGAGGTAGGAAAAAAGACATTTTTGTTTCATGAGTATAAAGTTTCAGGTTTACAAGGTGAAAACATTCTAGAGATCTGTTTCACGATAATGTAAATATACTTCACACTGCTGAACTGCACACTTCACAGATTTACACAATACTGTTATTTGCCTTCTCTAGCATCATTTCGTTACTTAAATCCATTATATATTTTGGGGACATATTAAAATGCAAATGCACATAAATTAATGAGCAAAGATGGAGATGAACACATATCAGATTATAAATGTACTTTGTGGCCCAAGAGCCCAGCAGGTTACAAATGAATTTGAACATGGCTACGACTATGTCACATGAGACAGCAATTCAGTACTAGCATTATTAAATGATTTTACTTGCAGAACTGGGGCTTCCAAATCACCGACCAATTTAAACTCTCTTAAATAGTCCTCCATTGTCTTCAGGATAAATTCATTCTTGGTTTGCCTATAAATCTGAGCCCTCCACGATCGGCTTTATAATTCCAACCTCATCGCCCGCCATTATCGTGCCCACTCTTCCTAGTCACCTCTGGTGCTCAACTACATTCATGCCTTGCAAGTTCTCAGTTCAAAAGCCTCCTTTCCTTGCTGTCTGTTAGAGCAATAATGTCTTTCATTCCATTCTCCCATCTGTTTAAATCTTACTCAGAAGGGACTTCTTCAAATCATTTCCTTGTGAAACACTTCCTTATGTGTATTCCTCTCCATTCAGACATACTCTACAGAAAAGTTACTTTCTGTCCTAGTCCCCAAAGACCTACCAAACTGCAGAGGGGAATAAGGGCAAGACAGTATTTGGCCTGGTCAGTGACACAGGACTCCAAACACCGAATTTTCCTTCACTAGTAGCCACTCTCCAGGAGATTCTCATGATAAATTATTTCAACAGCAGACACCAGAGTCCTTCTGGAGAATAAGTTTACTTCAGGTATGAACCTATCTCAATACTCATGGAAGTTGAGTTTATGAAAGCCATAGAGGGGCAGCTAATAATAAATTTGAAGTTATCTGTATTGCTAAAATATAAACATTTCTTCCATCCCTAGGTTACGTCCAATCTACTAATCATCTATGATGCTCCCAAGTGTTTGGTGTGAGCATGTTTGTATGAATATATATGTGTATGAATGTCTGTACCTACTTATTTTGAGAGTTTAAGGGAGTTTTGACCTTCATACTTGACTCACATGGTATGAAACTTGGTATGAAACAACACACAAATGGGAGCCCAGATCCACAAGTGACCTGCGGAACAGAATAACCCCAACACCGAATCTTTGGCCTTATTATAAAAGAACATGGTATTTTCAACAGGCATATAATAGCCATACCAACAACTTTTTAGTTTTATATTCTTGGAGGACCAACATCTGAACCTTAAGCAAAATTTTATAATAGTATTGGGTATTTTTATTTGTGTTCTTTTTGAAAAAGAAATTAGCCATTTTACTGGATGTGTACCTAGTGCTGGTTTTGATTTGCATTTATATGATAATTAATGATATCATTAATGATGTGGCAATGATCAGTTTTTCATGTGCTTATTGGTTATTCTCATGTCTTCTTTGGTGAAGTGGTTTTTTTTAAACCTTTGTTCATTTTTTTAAAACGTTTATTTATTGAGAGAGAGAGAGAGAGAGAGTAAGGGGCAGAGAGAGGGAGAGAGACAGAATCACAAGCTAGTGTAGAGCCTGATGTGGGGCTTGAACTCAGGAACCATGAGATCATACCCGAGCTGAAATCAAGAGTCAGATGCTTAACCAACTGAGCCACCCAGGTATCCACCCTTTGGGCACCCATTTTTTAATGTATTGTGTATTAACTGACTGCATTTTTAAATGTTCTTGTATTAATATAACAATTTTTATTAGATATACATTTGCCAATATTATATTTCAGGCTGTGGGTTGTCTTTTAATTTTCTTACGTATCTTCAAAGAGGCAGAAATATTTTATTTTAATGAAATATGATACAGCATTTTTTTTGTGATTTATGCATTTCGTATTCTAAGAAAATCTTGCCTAGCTAAAGGTCACCATATTAGTTTTCTATTTTTCAATATAAATAACCGCAAATTCAGCAGCTTAGAACAACAACATTTTTTAGTTAGGTAAGTTAGAACTACAGGCACATTGTGTCCTGGCTTGCAGCTCAGGGTATCACAACACAAAAATCAAGGTATTAGTGAGGCTATGTTCTCATCTGCAGCTGGTGGTCTTCTAGACTCCCACATTTGTGGCAGAATTCAATTCCTCGCCGAGGACTGAGTACCCCATTTCTTCACTGGCTGTCAGAGAGGAAGTTTCTCACTGAGTTTCTAGAAGTTGCTCAAATTTCCTGCTGCTGACCCTCTCTATTTCCAAAGTCAGCTTTGGGGAATCCTCTTTACATCAAATCTTTTCCATCTTCGAATCTACTTAACCACAAAGAACCCAGATGCTTTTAAGAGTTCACTTGATTGTGTCACGTCTACCCAGGATATTTCCTGATGTGGGGCTGGAACTCACGAACCATGAGTTCATGATCTGAGCTAAGAGTCAGACGCTTATTCTACTAAGCCACCCAGGCGCCTTATCCTATTTCACTGTCTTACATACAGTAATTTTATATTAAATCTTTGTATCAGATAGTTCATTTACTTTTCTTCACAGAAGTATTTGGGCACTTGTAGGTCCTTTATATTTCCATAACAATTTTTGAATCATCTTGTTATATTTTATAAAACATGCTGAAATTTTAATTGGGGTTATATTGTAACTCTAGATCTATTTGGAGGTATATGATATTTTCAAAATATGGAGTCTTATAATCCATGACTGTGGTGTATATCTCTCCATTTGATTAATTTTTCTTAGCAAAAATGTTTTTAGTTGTCATTGGGTGATTTTTCTATTTTTTTTACACTTATGCCTAAGTATTTCCAATTTGTTGATGTTATAGTACATGGATTATTTATACTTCAAATTTCCTATGGCCTGTTGTGTATAGAAATATATTTGATTTTGTATATTGTCAATTTTCTTAACTTATTAGTAGTTACAGTAGCATTTTGGCGGATGCCTGAGGCTGGTTTACATAGGCTATCACATATGCAAATAGAGCTTTATCTTTCCTTTCTGATGTGTATATATATATATATATATATATATATATATATATATAACTTTTCTTGTTGTTTTTCCTTATCTTATATCCCTGACTAGGGAATAAGCTCTGTGTGCTTATTTCCAGTAGCACATAGAGTAGAAATGATGAGTGAGTTTTCTTTCTGTTTCTTACGTTAGGAAGAAAGCTTTATTCCTTCATCATTTAGCATTATGCTAGCTGTATAATTTTAAAAGATGGTTTTCTATTGGGTTGAATAAATTCTCTTGTTTTTCATTTTAATTTTTTTTACCTTTTTAACTTTTAATGGAGGTTGATTTTTTTCAAATGCTTTTTATGTATATATTGAGGAGATCATATGGTTTTTCCTTTCTAGTCTATTCATATAATGAATTGCGTTGATTAATGTTCACATACCAAACCAACCTTAAATGCTCTAATAAACTTCTTGCTCAGGATATAATTGCATTATGTAATCATATTCATTATGTGATATATATGTATGTATATATATATATATACACACACACACACACATATACATATATACATACACACATATCATACATATTTGAATTTGCTTCACTAATATTCTCAAGAATATTTGGGCTGTTTTATGAAGAAAAATCATAGTTTTCTCTTTTTGGTAATAGCTTTGTCATGTTTTGATATAAGAATAACTTTGTAAAATGAGTTTGGAAAGGTTTTGTCCTTAATCTTCTGGATAATTATTGTAGAATTGGCATTATTTATCTTTAGATGTTTTATTGATTCTACCATTGAAACCATTTGAACCTGGGGTTTTCTTTGTGGAAGAACTTAAACTACAAGTTCAATATATTTAGAAGGCCCAGTTTATTTATTTATTTATGAGTGAAATTTGGAGATCTTAACTTACAAATTTATCTTTTCCCATATTATCATATTTATGGGCATAGAATTCTTAATATATATATATATTTTCCATTTACTACAGGATCTACATTAATGTTCCATTGCTAATGTAAGCTGTATTTAATATGTATCTTTTGTCTTTTTCTTACAATTAATTTAGATAAAAGCTTATCAAAGTTATTTATATTGTCACACCACCTTTGGTTTCACTTATTTCATTATTATTTAAAAAAAAATTTTTTAAATGTTTATTCTTGAGAGAGAGAGACAGAGCATGAGCAGGGGAGGGGCAGAGAGAGAGGGAGACACAGATCTGAAACAGGCTCCAGGCTTTGAGCTGTCAGCACAGAACCTGATGCAGGCTCGAACCCAGGAACCGTGAGATCATGACCTGAACCAAAGTCGGTCATTTAAGCTTAACCGACTGAGCCACCCAGGCGCCCCATATTTACTCTATTATAATTTTAATGATTTCTAAGTTAATGAATTTAGTGGCATAAAACAATGTATATTTATTATATCACAGTTTCTGTCATTCAGTACTAATTTTTTCATTTTTCAACCCTAATTATTGTTTTCTTATTTATATATGGCGTGCCATATATTGAGTAAGTTTTTGAAGTTAATTCGCCTTTTTACAGTGTTTGGAGGTATAGTTGGCTTATGTTAAATTCTATATACTTAATTTTTTTTAACACTTATTTTGGAGAGAGACAGAGTGCATGCATGCACACATGGGGGAGGGGCTGAAAGAGTGAGACAGAGGATCTGAAGCACTTGCTCAAGCAGGTGTGGAGCTCAAACTCACAAACTGTGAGATCATGACTTGAGCCAAAATCAAGAGTCGGCCATGTAATGGACTGAGCCTCTCAGGCGCCCCTAAATCACATATACTTAAATTTGATGTGTAGTAAAAGCTTGGTTTGGGAACATAATTCATTCTGGAAGCATGCTTGTAATCCAAAGTGCTTGTTTATCAAAGCAAATTTCAAGAACCTTTGGCTCAGTTTGATCATGTGTTGTTCTTCATCACGTACTACTCATATTGTAAGACATCACTTATTTATCAAGTTAAAATATATTAGAAATGTTTGCTCATCTTGTGGAACCCTGGCAGAACAAATTACTCACAATCCAAGGCTTTACTGTATTTTGATATAGGTATGCACCTGTAAAAACAGCCTCACGATGAAAATAATTAAAAAATCTCTTTACCACCACCTCATCTCCAGACAAGTGATTGATCCACTTTCTGTCACTCTAGATTAGTTTCCATCCTTTATAGTTTATATAAATGGAGTGCAGCTACAGGTACTCCTTCTTGTCTGGCTTCTTTCATTTAGAATAATTATCTTGAGATTCATCCATGTTGCTGTGTGTATCACTAGCTCCTTCTTTTTTATTGCTGAACCCTATTCCATTTATAGATATGCCAAAGTTTGCTTATCCATTGACTAACTTATAGACATTTGGAGTGTTTTCACTTTTTCGTTATTATGAATAACGTTCCTGTAAACATTCACATCTATGTCTTTGTATGGACATGTGTGTTTCATGTCTCTTGGGTGAGTTTGTAGAAGTGAGACTGTTGGGGCGGGTTACATGGTAAATTTATGTTTAACATTTTAAGGAACTCTAAAGTTGTTTTTGCACAATGGCTGCACCATCTTCCACGCCCAGCAGCAATTATGAATGCTCGGACAATTTTAAGTGTTCCCGAGGGTGTGACAAAGCCATCACATTCACACATTGCTGGGTCCAGGGCTGTTGGGAGAGCCTCGCTGAATCCTCTGTTCGGGGTACACAACACTGCAATCAAGACGGCAAGCAAGCTGTGTTCTCCTCTGTAGTTTGGCATCCTTTTCCAAATGTATTCAAGTTGGAAGAATTCAGTTCCTTGTGATTGCAGAACTAGAAGCCACCCCTGTTCTTAGCCAGTTTACAACATAGCTGCTTCTTGTTGTTGTTTTTTTTTAAGTAATCAGGAGAGAGTCTCTGAACCTAGACCCTCTTTTCAAGGACTCCCCTAATTCAGTCAGGTTCACTAAGATAGTTTTTTTTTCTTCATTAAATTAAAAGTAACTGATGGGATATCTTAATTATAGCCACAAAATGTTCACCTTTGCCACGTAAGATAATAATCCCAGGCATCCCATCTCATCACCTTTGCCATATTCTCTTAGTGAGAAGCAAGTTATAGGTTCAGTCCACACTCGAGGGGTGTGTATTATACAATGGCAGAAGTCATCGGGGGTAATTTTAGTATTCTATCCACCACACCCCCTTCTGCTCACTAATTTGCTTTTTATTATTAACTTCTTGAAGTCTAGGCTTACACCATGGATTGAGAATTTCCTTCGCCTCCAATGCAGACATTTAAAGCTGTCAGCATCTGGGCACGACTGTAGCTGCGGTTTACGTGTTATGATGCACAACCATTTCATTTTCCTCCAGCGAAAATTGTTTTCTAATTTTTTCTTTCGAGTTATTTCTTCAATTGGGGGTTTAGAAACATCTTTCTCAATATTATAACATTTGAGGAACTTCAAAATCTTTTTGTGATTAATTTATATTTTTATGCTATTGTGGTCAATCGCACCCCTCATAGGGTATCAACTATTTTTAATTGATTGAGAATTTGTTTTTCAGCCCACAACATGCTCAATGCTCTGTGGGCACTCAAATGCCAATACTCTGTGGGCACTTGAAAATCATGTATATTCTGCTATGGTTGTAGGAAGTACTCTAAAATTTTTAATCAGGGCCAGCTTGAGAATATTATCAAAATCTGTTCTATTATCCCTCAGTTTTTGCCTCTCAGATCTCTTACCTTATCTTTCTGATGAAAACCCAGTAGAGGCACAGGGAAAAGAGTGGCGAGCAGGGCAGACCCCCCTGTAGTCAGAGGCTCTCAGGGATCATAAACTTTTATGCTTGCCTGCACTTGTCCTTTAAGAATTCATTAAAATTTCATTTGATTTTTTCTAGCCGGGTTTATGGTCGCCCCCTCTCCCACCAATGCTCTGCCAAAGGTGAAACAATTTTATGTGACCTGTCTCTCTTCAGAGGGGCTTTTATCACCTTTGGAATCCAGTTCACCTTGTGAACTTCACTGTGATGGAATTTGAAAAATGAGTTTTCCCGTTTTTAGGACAGCACCGATCTTCTCTTGTGGTTTTCTACCTCCTAAGTACGAGCAGAACCATAAAACTTTGGGGCTTTGAAACTGCCAGCAATGTTTCTGCACCCTCCCCAGCCAGGAGGAGCCTGGAGGGAGACTAGGTGGGCTCACCACAGGCCTCTGTGCTCCTCCAAAACCGGTCCCCAGTCTGGCAGCTGACGGTCAAGTACGTTTTGAAAGATTGAAAATTCTCAGCACAATGAATACAAAAATGGGTCCTTGCTGATAAGTGATGGGAATGATAAATGATATGATGTTGGAAATCAGTGTTGTAAAAAGCAAACTAGTATTTATCCCACAAAATCTAATTCGTCCTCTCGCTGTAGGTAATTCCGAGGGCTTTTGTGAGGAGAAAGAAACACCTGTCACAGGTCATACGGAGCTCTAAGGAACCACCTCTAAATTGTCCACTCTCTTGTTGTTTGTGGTTTTCACGAGAAAAAGAAAAAGTGGTGCAAAGATCTCCAGAAAGATACATCCTCAGCCATTAACTCAGCAGCGGGGGAGGCTGGCTTGTTATTTAGTGAGTATCTGCGTGTACATATGTGTGCACACATGTGAACGTGCGTTGTGTAAGAGACAGAGTTCCTCGTGGAATACTCAGTACCTAGTTACAAAACAAGAAAACACCTGTTAGCTTTTAAAGTGAGATACAATCCAGATTACATATTATCAGGAAAACAGTTTATTTCTTCCATTGCTCTTTATAGTGCAGTGCGAATTACCATAAGTAATGTATTTTCTAAAGCAACTTTAAATGAAAACAATACTATATTATGAAATCTTATAAGCCTATAAAGGAAATAAAAAAGAGTACACTAGCTTAGGAAGGACTGTAAGGGCCGCGGAGAGTGAGCCTGGAGTTTCTTCAAACCTTTAAGGCCAGACTCTGGTAGAAAAGACCTTCTTGTTCCGTGAGCCAATCCAATCCTGATTATACTTTCTATGTGCAATTTGTTTAAAAAACCTAATCATCCTCTCCTGCTCCAGATATAACCTCTCCACCCCATGTGGTTTATATTATGTAAATGGAATCAGAAATGTAATAGCTCAAATTTGATTATCGCCGCTTGCTGCCCATGGTATCATTCAAAGTGCAGGTTGACACATGGGCTTCTGGTTTATGGGACCGCATGTCATAAGCATATTAGTTAAGGCAGTAACAGCTCCTGCTTGATTTTACACCAAAACTGGCAAAACCCATATTTGTAAAATATGCTAAGCGCCCTAACAAGTAACTTCCAAATCTCGGTGGCTTATGCAAGTTTCTTGTCTGCATCTCAGAGGTGGGTAGGTTGGCTGGGGGCAGGAAGGGTCCCGCAGTCCCGTCCTTGGGCTCTCCCCGCCCTTCACTGGGTCCTTTGGCTGATGAGCTAGAGGGCTTTCACTGAAGACCTAAGAGAGGCGCAGAGAGGCCAGCCCGCTTGCGCACTTTTCACTGGGTACGCCTGTCACATGGCCAGTCCTTCCAAGGGGATTGCAGAAAGCTGTCACAGCACGTGATCGGGTCCCAAAGGTGTGTGGTTAATGGAGACACTTTTCCTGCAGGCCAATAAAATACAGACTTATCAGAGAAGTACCTATTAAAAATAATGTTTTATGTGGCCAGTGTTTTAAGCTTTTACCACAAAACACTGTCAAAACACAATGAATCACTAAGAATGTGGAAAGTTGACTTCAGAAGTGGAAAATAATTTTAAAAACGGCACATAAAGGGGCGCCTGGGTGGCGCAGTCGGTTAAGCGTCCGACTTCAGCCAGGTCACGATCTCGCGGTCCGTGAGTTCGAGCCCCGCGTCGGGCTCTGGGCTGATGGCTCAGAGCCTGGAGCCTGTTTCCGATTCTGTGTCTCCCTCTCTCTCTGCCCCTCCCCCCGTTCATGCTGTGTCTCTCTCTGTCCCAAAAATAAATAAAAAACGTTGAAAAAAAATTAAAAAAAAAAAAACGGCACATAAAAAACTGTATTCAATACCTAATCTTCCAATCGTGTAAGTCACGGGGCAGTAGCCAAGTGGCAAGCAAATGAGAGATGAAAGGAAAATGCTTCTTTATTTCTTTCCCGTCCTTGGTCCCGGCGGTAGAGTTTTCCAGCAAGTCTGCAGAGATGGTACAGATAATCACAGAGCCACTGCGGGAATTTGGAGCATTCACATCGCTGCTGATCGGAGAATCCTTGAGAGCACACGTGTTGTAACCCAGCCAGACTATTCGTAGGGGAGAGTTTATGGAAACTGGCGGTAACCACAATTGCCACAAGCCACGCGGGGCTTGCTAATGATTCACAGAGTAGAATCAGCTCCATGTAGGAGAAAGAGAACCCATCGCATCATATGTCTACCCTTAATATGAGATATTCTAGGTTTCCCATATGCATTGCTTTTTGTCGTCATTGAAGCACCCTGAATGTATTGTCATCAACATTATGTATCACAGATGATGATAGATTTTAGTAAAGGATGAATTTTTTTTACGTATTTCACCACACAATAAATCTGGGGACACACAGAAGAGCAAAGTGTGAAACAGAATAAAATATCACTGATGATCCACTTCATGGACCCAACAGTTAGCGTCTAGGAATATAGTTTTTCAAAATCCTTTTCTCTGTTTTATTGTTGATTGCACTATCTGTTGAGGATGATCTTTTGAGCGGTCCATTCATTTTATTATCTATTTCCTCTGGTAAATTTATTTTAAACATTGTTCAAATCAATTTGGTTTACTTTTATTTAGTGTATTACACAATTCATTAGTTACTTATCTTTACACAGAATAGACCTCTGGCAAAAAGAGGTACTGAGACCTCTATCCTAAACTCACCATTTCACAGGTGACTAAAAAAAAAAAGAAAAAAAAAAATGAGTCACGTAGATCCTGAGCTATAAGGATCCACAAATGGCACCTCCCATTTCCCTAGGCTATAAAGAGCACTTAAATGCCTCGAACTGTCCCAAGTTCCCAAGAGCAAAATGTCTACTGGGCTCTTTTTTTTTTTCTTAGAATTGCATATTTAGTCGTGTTTCTAGCAATCACGCTGTGTCATTTACAAATGGGGGCTCATAAATATTCCAGCTTGCACTGTCTTGCGTATGGAGCGTTCACATTTGATGGTGTAATTTCATTTTGGTTAAGGAAAATTTTATGCATTTGGGATCCTTTTAGTTCCCAACATGATTAAACCTAGTGTTGTAGCTAAAAAGCTCTTATGGCAATTTATCACTTGTTGGCTTAAAGAAACTTTCATTACTTTATTCTGTGACATCGTTTTCTTTCCTGGTTGCACAACAGATTTTTCACTTAAAGACACTTTTCTCTTCTCACACTCTATCTCGGTTACTGCCCACGTCCTCTTTCCTTCCAAATGTTTTGTTACATTTTCCCTTGCGCCAGATCCAAGAGAGTACTTCTACGAAGAAAGAGACAGTTTGTCCATTTCATAATTCAACAAAATTCCTTAGTCTTCCTTTTGCTATGCACGTCTTTTACTAAAATGCATTAGTAGTTACAAAAGATAATCCGCTCACCCACAAACAATTGTACTCAAATACAAACAATTGAAAATAATCTTCATTTCCCAAAGGCCTAGCATATACTTTGATTCATTTTTGGTGTTTGAAATTAATTATTTAACTTAATGTTTGTGGCTTCTAACCTAGAAGAGTGCTTATTTTAATTTATAAAAAGGAAACTGAGGATATTAGGGCTTGTATAAATGTCCTAGAGTTCAAATCTGATAAATAGAAGCAAACTTTACTTCCAGACTTGACTTACTCAGAATCTTCAACTTATTACCACCTTGCGATCTTGCCTGGTCCAGAATGTCCTGACAGAAGTGTTGTTAGTAGAAAAAAAAAAAAAAAAGAGGAAAATCAATGATAAATTTAAGGAGCTGTGTCACCTATTATATCTATTACTGCTCCTTTCTCAGACTATCACAAAGACTTGAGAGCTTCCTGTGCCCCAAATCAAGAAACTGTTTTGGGGTACAGGTAATGTAGCTTGCTGATTGCCTCATTATGATATCTATCTACTAAATATAAAATAGAAATGGTGAAAATATTTTAAAAATAGAAATGGTGAAAATATCTTAAAATGTTTTGTCAATAATTTTTTAAAGTTTAAAACACTTTCACAGATTCGCAGAAAATCTCCCTATGTTTTATAGTTCATTTTATCTCATTTTGTCTTTTGAGAGTATATATGGTTTTCAGAACATACCTGGTCTAGTTTGTTCTCTTCTTTAGCAGAGTTACGGTATTCATTTTAAATACAGTAGAATCTATTTGTTTGTATTTGTAGTGTACCTGTTTGTCACCCACATTGCTGATGTGACTTTATTTTTGTGTATGAAGCCCCTGGCATGATTCTAAAAGAACTCTATGCGGAGGAAAGCTCTAAGCAGCGTCCCTCTCTCATCCATTTTACCCATTGTCCCAAGCTCCCTGCAGAGAATCGAGTTCATTGGGTACAGATTCAGCCTCCCTGTGTTTCTTTTCTTGCACAAATATGCATATACAGGTGTATTTCTTATCCCAACTTTTTTTTGTTTGTTTGTTTTGTTTTGTTTTTTTTCTTACACAAAAAGTAGCACACGACAGATACTCCTTTGAATGTTGTGCTTACTCATATCTGGCTTTTTTCACTGCAGCCTGTGGGCCAAATAAAGCCCATCACCTGTAAGCTGAATTTTTACCTTTTTAAGCATTGTAGGAAGAAAAGAAAAAAAAAATGTTACAGAGATTTAACGTGCCTAGCAAGCTGGAAACCTGACGGTAAGTTTTCCTGCCCATGACTTAGCATACTTAATTTAATGTGTTGTAGCTTATGCTGAAAGTTTGTTCCTTTTTATTGCTGAATATGATTCCATTGCTTGGATAGATCACATCGTTTATCCATTTGCCAGTTGATGGGCACTCGTATTATTGCCACTTTGGAACTATGAACAACAATGGTTTTATTTCATACATACAAATCATTGTGGGTACATGTCTTCATTTTTCTTGGGTGGATACCTAGAGGTGGAATTATTGGGGTTTATGGCAAATACATGTTGACCTTTTTTAAGAAAATCCCAAACTATTTTCCAAAGTGGCTGCAACATTTTCCATCCCTACCAGCAATATAGGAACGTTTCTGTTTATCCATATCCTTGTCAATATTTGTTTTCTTTCTTTGCATGATTGCCATTCTAGTGGGTGTAAAATAGCATCTCATTGTGGCTTTAATATTCACTTCCCTAATGACTAATGATGATGACATTCTTCATTATTTTATTTTATTTTATTTTATTTTATTTTATTTTATTTTTTTAATGTATATTTATTTTTGAAAGAAGAGGGGGGAGAGAAGAGAGAGGGAGAACACAGAGGAGAGGCAGAGACAAAGGGGAACAGAAGATCCAAAGTGGCTCAGCACTGCCAGCACGGAGCCTGACGTGGTGCTAGGACTCGAGAACTGCAAGATCGTGACCTGAGACCAAGTCAAAGTTGGACACCTAACAGACTGAGCCACCCAGGCACCCTGATGGTGAAATTCTTTAAGAGCACGTTTTTTTTTAATGTTTATTTATTTTTGAGAGAGAGAGAACATGAGCAGGGGAGGGACAGAGAAAGAGAGAGACACAGAATCCAAAGAAGGCTCCGTGCTCTGAGCTGTCAGCACAGAGCCCAATGTGGGACTCAAAGTCATGAACTATGAGATTATGACCTGAGCTTAAGTGGCATGCTTAACTGACAGAGCCACCCAGGTGCCCCTCAATCTATTGGGTTCAAAATTTTAATTTTTTAATGGTTTATTTATTTTTGAGAGAGAGAGAAAGAGAGAGCAAGGAGGGGCAGAGAGAGAGAGAGAGAGAGAGAGAGGGAGACACAGAATCCCAAGCAGGCTCCAGGCTCTGAGCTGTCAACACAGAGCCTAAAGCGGGGCTTGAACTCACGAAGCACAAGATCATGACCTGAGCTGAAGTCACTCGACCGACTGAGCCACCCAGGCACCCCCCAAAAAGAGCACTTTTGAAGTACATTTGGGCTGGATGTCCTCTAGTTCTTGAGCAGAAAGAGTTCTTGATGTATTTTGAATACAAATCCTTATCCACATTGTGTGATTTGCAGTTGTTTCCTCCCTGTTTACGTAATGGCTGCCAGCAGAGGATCCCCTGCCTCAACTGTCTCCTTCGAGCAGCTTCCATTCCTGCACCGTCCATTTCTTGGAGAGCAGGTAAGAAGGGAGGAGAAGTATGTGTCTAGCCCCTGCTACCTTTACCTCCACATATTCTAGTTATTTAGTGTCCACTTGAGTTGCCTTAGTTTTTTGTCGGGTTCTTCCATAGTCACTCAGTTGTGTTCATGCCTTGGGTCTAAGACTTTTAGGATCATGACACCCAAATTCAGGGTCGTGCGTTTTCTGTTTGAAGACTGAATATTTTCACACTTGTCCTCTGGCTATTTCCTCGCTCAAGTCTGGATTCTTCTGTTTCATGATACTCAAAAGTATGGTAACAGTAACTGTGTATGTACTTATTTGTTAAAAATAGAGTTTTAACTTATTTTTATTTTTTGTTAGTAGGATTGTGAGAGAATGAGTGGCACCTTTCAGAATGTTCTTCCTTGGGGCGCCTGGGTGGCTCAGTAGGTTAAGCAGCTGACTCTTGATTTCGGCTCAGGTCGTGATCTCACAGTTTGTGGGTTGGAGCCTTGCATGGGACTCTGAGCTGACAGCACAGAGCCTGCTCGGGATTCTCTGTCTCCCTCTCTCTGTCCGTCTCCTGCACTGTCTCTCTCATTGTCTGTCTCAAAAATAAATGAACATTAAAAAAAAAATGTTCTTCCTTGACTTTCCTTGCCAAATTTAGGAAGGAATACTTTCTCAATAAGGGGGCAGGAGATGGGGTTGGGGGAAGGGAAGAAAGAGAGAGACACGGAGAGATGTGTGTCCAATTTACTTTTTCATTGTATGAAGCTAGTTGGTGCAAAGCAGTGTCTATCACCTTTTCTCTTCTGTGTATTTTCTCCACTTCTTGTAGGTTTTTTGTTCTACCAGAAGAAATGCAACGGTTTTGAGTCTCAGAGTAAGAGCATATCATTTTCTTACGTGGCACTAAGTATTAAATTCGCATTCAGTAGTTGACTTGGAAAGATTCTATACAGCAATAAGTCATAACGATTTTAATTTTGTTGATTTTTCCTTTAGTCTTTATTCCTAGTTTGTTGAATAAATTAAGTTTATCTCTTCTGGTAGTGATCTGTCAGCTTTAATCAATTTTCATAAGATTTGTTTTATGTGAACTCCAGGGGCTTTACCACTACTATGCTTGTAGTTCATACAACCAATTACCTTGATATTAGGTAGTATTTACTTAATTAGAATTATAATAAAATGATAAAAATAAAACAATATTTATGTGTTTAGAAGTAGTATGTGTTGCTAAATGGAATTTTAGACTATATTTATTATGCCATAAAATGTCTTAACATCATTGTAAATAATAGTGACTTAGTAATTAACTGTGCCTGTATAGTCCCTGGAGAAAAATAAAAATGAGAGGAAATTGCAATCACTTTAGTAATTTGTGACCCAATAATTTATTGGAGTTTGGTAAGATTACAGATTAATATTGTGTTTTTAGTTATTTGCAGACAGAAATCTTGCCAAAACTATGCAAATAACAGGGGTGGTGAGATGCTTAAATATCATGTCCAAGCCTGATTGTGTAGGCAATTTGAATATTAATTGGAGTAGGTAGGCGAAGTAGAACATCAATCTCGTGAAGTCAGGTCACCTTGACAATGGACTTGTGTGGTTAGGAATTCTGTCTTCCAATTGATAAGTCCTCTTTACTGATTCACTTCTGTTGGGGAACATTTCTACTTGTGAGATTGATAAGAATTAGAATTTCAAACAGAGGGTTCACCTGACATTTACTTTTGAAACCGTACAAATGTAAGACTTACCACCTCTGGTCTTAATGGAATGGGTTACATTTGTAAAATATTTCTAATTTCTCAAATACTTAAAATGTTGAACAATGCTTACTACTTGCTACCTTAATACATATTTGAATTTGTTATTTTTTTTCAAATGGATGTTTTAGTTTTAATTTAGTTTTATTTGGGTTTTTTCTTGATTAAAAAAAACACTTGAACATATGACAGTATTATATTTTCTTTTTAGATTTATCTTCTTCCAATCCATATATTAATGGGTTAATTATCAATATTAATTAGCTTAGAACACTATAGATCATCATGTAACATGACCATCAATATTATATTAAAACGCTATTCCAATCAAATTAAATATGAAAAAGACTTATAGGACTTAGGATTTCTAGTTTTTCAGACTTACAGGATTTCTCGTTCTAATTAGTTAACTGCTAGCCCTTTCTTTGATTCCCCTCTAACATTAAACTTCCTTCATTTTTAGCTACTTTGGTTCCTGATCTGTATTTTCTCAAAATTCTACAGATTTGAGTCACTCCATTAATGGGGAGAAGAATAACCTTTGTGCATTTTCTGACAGCTTCTATCAGTCCTGTTTTTGTAATGTCAAAATAATAAAATACCATAGAAAATCATTCATGTCAGAGGTAGATTTCAACTAATGTGGTCCAGTGATAAAACTGGGACTAGATTTTTATTTTGTGGTATGTGGTATGAATCTCAGAATGAGATTTAGTTAAAAAATATATATATATATATAATATAATTGTATTATATCCACATATGAGTGCATAAACTTTACATTGATATATTTTCAATAAAAGGATATTAATTTATCATGAACTAATGTGCATAAAACATAAGTTCTTCTCATTGTAATTATGTAATTTTCAGCAAACTTTTCCCTATTCATTACAAGATACACATGAACCTAATAAATAATATAAATCTGAATATCTTCATCAAACCCTGTTTCTTATCTTCTTTGGTCTCTGGATTACTGAGCTGCAGATTCTCAATTTGAAAGTCATGACAACTTTGAACACTTGATGAACATTTCTCAGATGTTGATTCACAAAAATTAAAAGAAAACAACAACAACGCTTCAGAAAAATTTCCTCTTGACTTATATTAGATCGGAAAGCTTCCTTGATTTTTCTGACAAACTTGTATTAAAAAAAAATCAGTAACCTTCAGCAGACATTCAGCAGGACTTGACAAAGTTTTGATTGAGGAAAGATTGATTCTCTAAAGTTTGAGTGGTCAGACATGCACTGAATTTGCTGCGGTTCATTGCTATATCCCAGAAAGGATTTCTAGCCATTCTCGCCTAATGAGCTTATTAGTAAAAGGCTGAAAGGATCACAGATTGTCTATCAAGGAAGATTGTCAGTCACAAGCTGTTAGCAACTCTGCTGTGATTTATACACCATGAGTAAAGAACAGAATGGTGCTAAAATGCTGCTTATTATGTCCCACAGCTTGTGCAGTAACACAAATAAAGTATGTGGAGCAAAGGTTTAAAGGGGAAAAATAAGTTCTGAAGAAGAAAATCAAAGGAAATTAGACAGAATAGTGCTTTACCACCTCCCATTTCCTTTAGTGGTAATGATAATGCAGAGGAGAAATCAAGGCAGCTGCAACAATAATAGCCAAAGGCCAAAATGACGCCATTAAGGTCGAGTTGGGGGAAAAAAAAAAACTAAACAAACTAAAAGTCTGATCAACTGCTGTTAGCAACAGGTAGAACTGAATTTTCTCCTTGGAGATATTTTTTCCCCCATATTTTTGGATTTCTCCATTCTACAGCCTTTCATTTGTGCCTTAGTTAAGCTTTAAAATTAGTATTTTGGTGATGTGTTGAGTATGATTTTATATATATATGTATATATATGTATATATATTTTATATATATGTATATATATGTACATATATATGTATATATATTTTATATATATGTATATATATGTACATATATATGTATATATATTTATATATCTGTCTCTCTCTGTCTCTCTCTTTTCTCTCTCTGTCTCTCTCTGTCTCTCTCCCTCTCTCTCTTTTTCTCTCTCCCTTTCTTTCTCTCTCTTTCCTCTCTCTGTCTCTCTGTCTCTCTTCTGGCTCTTGCGTCTTGCGTCTTGCGTCTTTGCGTCTTGCGTCTTGCGTGCGTCTCTATTTTCTCTCTCTGTGCTCTCTCTGTCTTTGTCCTTGCCTCTGCTTTTCCCTCTCTGTCTCTCTCTGTGTTCTCTAGTATCTCTGTCTCTCTCTTTTCTCTCTGTCTCTTTCTCTCTCCCTTTCCTCTGTCTCTCCCTTTCTCTCTCTTTTTTCTCTCTGTCTCTTCTCTCTCCCTTTCTCTCTCTCTTTTTTCTCTCTTCTCTCTCTGTCCTCTCCCCTTTCTCTCTCTTTCTCTCTCTTCTCTCTCTGTTCTCTCCCTTTCTCTCTCTCGGTCTCTCTCTTTTCTCTCTCTGTATATATGTATATATATGTATGTATATATATGTATATATGTACATATATATACACATATATACACACACATATGTATATGTAATTTGTGATATAATTATAGAACACACACACATGTATATATGTAATTTGTGATAAAAATTATAGAACACACAAAAAATTCAGACTGGAATATACGCACCAATATTTCCAGTGGCTCCCTGTTATATTTGTATTTACTGAGACTTTTAATAACTCCATATTCTTCCAGTGGCTAATGTTTTTAGATAGGCAGTACATTTTATTTTTTTGGTAATGACATAAAAATTAATGCCTTTGCTACATTCTGTCTTTTTTAGCTTAGCAACATTCCCATCTCACTGTGAGTTCTGTTGTATGATGTATAGGGAAGCCTGTGTAAGAGTAGGAGTTATATGGCTAAATGGCTCCCCCCCTGCCGCAGCCACTAACTGAGGATTAGTAGTGCAGCTTGGTCTCATGGGACTGTAAACTGTCTTCACTGAGGGTGTTGAATTTCCTGATAAAAGAAGTCATCAACCGCAAGCACGATAGAGACAGCAGCCCAGGAGCCCTCAGAGAAAGATCAGAATCAGCTAAAGCTCATTTCTTCCAGACATTTCCATTCTCTTACCTGTTGGCCGTACTGTACTGCCCTGTCATCAGGCACTTGACAGGGATCTTTGTTAGAAAGCTCTCCTTTACATATAGTCAATGAGAGTCTATATTACTAATGCAGCGATTCGGAATTCTCTGAAATCACTGAAAAGGAGCCTGACCAACAATGAATAAAGGAATGAAAAAATAAAGGATAAAGTGAAGACAGCTGATGATGCGCGTGCAGCACAGGATGTGATAACTTCATCATGGCACACAGTGATAAATATGTGATAAAGCTAGAAAACGTTCAGGTTGTAAATGTTATCACTTCTATTATATGTGCTATTCAAGAATATGGTAGTCCTTGTTTTGTGTATATTGCCTGAAAACTCACAAATTATTGATGTAGGTTACTTTTGCAGGAGAAAACGCATATTACATTAACAGCAATCACATGTGCAATAGCCTTTTTAATTATAAATTTCTCTATGAATATAAAATCTCTGTAGATCCTGCTCATCTCATGTAAATATAAAGAAGTAATGTATACATTATCATAACATTTCTAAATTTAAAATTGGGTGCGGTTTATTTATATTTGGTAGAACTACTCTATCACCAGCCCCAGCCTCGATACTGTACAGAATGTGCTGGAAAGAGAGAACCAGACTTAGCTAATGGACCTTACTTCTAATATCAAAGATTGACAGTAACCAGAGACTCTGCGGCAATGGTAGCCTTGAAATTTCTAAAGCGGAGAGAATAGTTTGCACCTTTTCTCATATACCCAAGTCCTGACAGCATGAAGGGTTTTCTGATGGCTCTCCAAAGAGACACGATCTCCCTTCTCAAAGCTGTTAAGCTCAAACTTGTTCCACTAGAAACAAAACAAAACAAAACAAAACAAAACAACAACAACAACAACAAGACATAATCGAAGAGAACATAAACAAAATGAATGTTTGGTGATAAAAGTCAAAGTTTCCAAAGGTGATTAACAAGGTGACCCCACTTGTTGCTGATAGAGCAAATAAGAATATCATTCTGAAACAAAAGATAATTTAACCTCACTCTTATGAATTTTAAAGTACAGATGTTCTGTGTGACAATAAAATGAATATACAGAATATAGCAAATAGGTCAAACTCCTTGAAGAAATATTGGCCTTTTCCTACTTCAAATTAATGTTTTCTGGAACATATGTCCTTGGTTGAAATCGAGTTTTAGCTGTTACTGTAGGTGTTATTATTTTTTTTCACCTATTGTATTGATATATAGCATTCCTAATGTGTTTTACATTATTAGAATTAAAATTTGTGATTTAGGTTTCCTGGTTCTCAGCCTCCTTCTTGTAACTACTTCTGAGATTATTTTTCTTTTTATACTGCATTGTTTTCTTATCTATTTTTTACCTGAATTTTGGTTTTTGAAATTCAAAGAGTCATTTTCCTAAAAGATTTTTTTCTTTTCTTTTCTTTTTTTTAATACTGAACATTGTGGTGCTTGGGTGGCTCAGTCAGTTAAGTGTCCAATTCTGCATTTTGGCTCAAGCCATGATCTCACAAGTTTGTGGGATGGAGCCCTACATCGGACTCTGCACTGTCAGCAAGGATCCTGCTTGGGATTCTCTCTCTCCTTCTCTGTCTCCCCCTTGCTCATGCTCTCTCTCTCTCAAAACAAATAAATAAACATTAAAAAAAAACACTGAGCATTGAAAATACACTACAGTTGATAATTTGAGTTTGTTTCCCTATTAACAGAACTAGCTTCATACACACTTGTCTAGGCACATTTTCATTTCAAATTGAACATTGAAAAATATTATTAAAAGATTTCTCTAGTTAGCAAAATCACTCACAATTGATCACTACGCATTTTGTACTGAGTTTTGTCCCTTCTAAAATTCACATATTGAGGACGTACTAACCCCCAATGTGACTGTATTCAGAGACAGAGACTTTAGAGGTAATCAAGGTTAAGTGAAATCACAATGGTGGGGCTCTGACCCCATGGATCAATTGTCATCATAGGAAGAGGTAGGAACCCCGGAGATCTCTCCCTGCCTGGTGAGCACAGAGAAAAAGGCCAAGTAAGAATATAGTAAGGAAGTGACTTTTGCCAACTCAAAGAGAAAAGCTTTACCGGTACTCTGGTATTGATGGACTACTGGTGGCTCCAAATCAAGTCCTTGTCGTATATTAAGAGAGAGAGGAGGTGGAGGCAGAATGGAGCCCCCTCCAGTCCTGGAGGAGCTCTGGGCTAGCACTGGATTTGCATAAGCCTCAGATGTAAGTTCCTTCATGTACTTCCTGTTTTCACAATTGGAAATCATATACAAAATAGAAGAGGTCCGTTTGGGGGCAAACAGAATTTTGGAACTGTATGGGAATAGGGATGAGAGTCACAGGCCTCGTGCAGTATTTACTAAGCAATTTGGGGTCCTCTCAGGTGAAAGCTGGAGAGGGCAGTTCACCCTGCATCGTTCGCCAGCGTTGCCGCAGCTCCTGGAAGAGACTCTACCGCACACTGGGCGCTCAGTGAGTAGTTATCACGTAAGTGGACTTCTGTTACTTTGATTACTTATGGGATCACACTGATATAAAACAAAGTTCAATTTGGAAATACCGCGGTCCCATTTGTGTTTGACAAAATTATCCCTAAGCCTGCGCAACATCAGTGGTTTTTCATCACTAAACCCACTTTTGAGTCCTTAAAGGACTCAAATTTCTGTGTCAGCTTTACTTGCTTGTGAACTAATTAAGACATAAAATAAAAACAGAGAGGGAGGCAAACCATAGGCGACTCCTAAATATAGAGAACAAACTGAGCGCTGCTGGAAGGGAAGTGGGTGGGGGATGGGTTAGATGGGTGATGGGCATTAAGGAGGGCACTTGTTGGGATGAACGCGGGGTGTCCTATGGAAGTGATGAATCATTGGGTTCTACTCTTGAAACCAATACCACACTATATGTTAACTAACTTGAGTTGAAATAAACACGTTAATTAGAAAATAAGTTAATTAATTGAGCTACGGCATTTTTGGAGATGTGTATATTTTTGTTCCCAGAAATATCTCCCCAAGTCACAGGTACCCAAGTTTGCATCAGGACGAAATCAGTGTTTTTCTCCTAGGCATCTTGCAGACATTCATGTGTGATCGCCACCTACCTGATAACTATTCTGTATATTGCATTTTAAGCGACTGCCACCAGGCCTGTTCATAATGACATCCGACACTCGTTATTGTGCAGCCCAGCTATGTTCCAATACGTCCCAAGAGTAATTAATCAAACTTAGTTAACATCTATTTGTTTCCTTTTTAGGCATAAGACAATCGACTCTGTATGCACCAAAAACTTGTGTGTTTTTAAACAGGATACCTAAAGACCAATACAAATTTTCCCAAATGCGCATTGTCTTTTCAAAACGAAGGGATTGAGAAGTCACCACTATAGTATGTGCTTTGTGAGAATTTGAATATGAGTTCTTCCCCCAGCTGATGATTTTGTGGGAAAAAATGTACACATGTTAATAAAATACATTAATTAACAATGATGGCACAGTAGCACTGAGGCATTAATAATAATACTCAACACTATGTGAATAAGCGTATATCTAGTTCCACCAATTTTCTTTTTTTCCATTGGCCTTTTACCTATCCCTCTTTTCTTTTCTTTTTTAAAAATGTTTATTTGTGTATTTGAGAGAGAGAGAGAAAGAGAGAGAGAGAGGGAGAGAGAGAACAAGTGGGGGAGGGGCAGAGAGAGAGGGAGAGAGAATCCCAAGCAGGCTCTGTGCGTGGAGCCTGATGACATGGGGCTCGATCCCATGACAGCAAGATCATGACCGGAGCTGAAATCAAGAGTCAGATGGCCAACCAACTTGAGCCGCCCAGGTGCCTCTATCCTCTTCTCTCCACTTTTTTTTCCCTATTTTTCTCCACATCTTGTTTACTTTTCTCATAATTTTGTTCCCTAGTCCCTTTCTTGGTCAACTTTGTTTTTTAACCCATGGGCACCCATGATATACTTCTGTTTGCATTTATGAACATAAACATAATTCACGTGTCTAAAAATCCAATATTATACATGGTTCCTCCCACCATGCTCTGGATTGCCATTACTTCCCCACTCCCCAGATTCTCAAGAAATTCTTCCTCTGTTATGATGTCTCTCCCATATCCTTAAATTCCCCCTTTCTCCTATTTTAATCTAAGACATGCAACGTGCATAAGTTTTTCTTGTTTTATTTTATTTTTAAAGGGAGTTTCATATTTTATTTCTATTGTTTTAATGTTTATTTTTGAGAGAGAGAGAGAAAGAGAGACAGAGCATGATTGGGGGGGAAGGGCAGAGAGAGGGAGACCAGAATCTGAAACAGGCTCCAGGCTCTGAGCTGTCAGCATAGAGCCTGATATGGGGCTTGAACTCATGAACTACGAGATCATGACCTGAGGTGAAGTTGGACGCTGAACTGACTGAGCCACCCAGGCGCCCCAAGTTTTTCTTGTTTTAAAGGGAAACAAAATGCAACCCCCCCACACCCCAGAATTTCTTTCAGCCATCTATTCTATGTCTTTCTGCGCCTCTACAGCAAATTTCTTAAACTAATGGCTCACATTATTTGATAGCACTTCCTCTCTCCCAACTCCTTCCTTTCCTGCCCCTAATCACTCCTAATCTGGTACCAGTAACTCCTGCATTAGTAAATCTTTAAACATCATAATACTGGAAATTCTGACAGAGCTGACCACTCACACTTTCTTTTTTTTTTTTAATTTTTTTTTTTCAACATTTATTTATTTTATGGGACAGAGAGAGACAGAGCATGAACGGGAGAGGGGCAGAGAGAGAGGGAGACACAGAATCGGAAGCAGGCTCCAGGCTCTGAGCCATCAGCCCAGAGCCCGACGCGGGGCTCGAACTCACGGACCGCGAGATCGTGACCTGGCTGAAGTCGGACGCTTAACCGACTGCGCCACCCAGGCGCCCCAACTCACACTTTCTTTAAACACTCTCTTGACACGGCACAGGTGACAGTCACTCTCCTGGTTTCATTCTAACTTGTTTCCATGTCACTAGAGCATTTTGGCTGCTCTTTCTTCCTTGCAAAACCCAGGTCTTTTCCATTTGTCTCTTTGCACTCTTTTAGCTCAACTGTGCCTAGAGATACAAAGAGGCATCTCTACATCCATCATTCCAAGTTGTTACCTTGAGGAAGGTCTTCCCTTCCGAGCAGCAGAATGTGGTGGCCAACTGCGTCGGGTATACACTGATCCTTGGTATCTCACTGGCAACCCAATCCCTAATTTATAATTCATAATTTTCTTTAAAAGTTACATTTGCGTTAATGTTTCTTCTCTCCATCTGTGTTACCGCCATGCATCCAGCTACAAAAACTTGAACACTCTTCTCTTTACTCCACCTATGCCATAGATCAATCAATGAATTCAACCTGTAAGTACCTCTCAAATTATCTGCTGCACACAATCTCTCTACCTAAGTCCTGGTCTGCATAATGTCTGATTGAAAGCAAAAATTCTGAAGACAGACAGTTTATTGTTTTCTCCCAGTTCGTCCACTTATCCGCGTTACGACCTTGAGCAAATTATTTAGTGTCTCTTGGGCTTCAGTTTCTCCATACATAAAAGTGATACGAGCAGTCTTTTTTAATGTTACCGTGTGGAAATAATACCAAAACATTTTCTTTACACACTGCCTCGCACATAAAAATTTAGTGTTAAATGAGAGTGAGCAGTTACGATTAGAGTGCCCAAGTCATTCATAGACCATTGCTATAAATAGCTTTCTCACCAATCCACCGTGGTCAATTCTTTAAAAGAAAATACGATCCTTTTACCTCCTTTCTTAAAATATTACAGTGGTTTGCAATGTCTCCTGGCACAGCAACGGAGTCCAGAACGCAGCCTGCCGATGGGCTCCAGCTAAAATGTGCTAGGGTCTCTCACCGCCCTCCGTCCCTCCCCTCACTGTCCCGAAGCCACGTGTTTTCCTGAGCGACACCTGCTTCCTAAGCTGTTTCTATCTAAGGCCTGAGGCACACATTGTTTCCTCTGCTGGGAACAATTTCCTCTTCACTTTCAGACTTATTTGAACATGTTTTAGGTGTCTATGCCCCGGAATAATTTAAGTACCTCCTCCGAGGTGACAGAATCTCTGTCGTTCTTCTTGTTGTCTGGGAGAGTTTATCTGTTTAGTTACTAATTTAAAGGTGATCACTCCGTCTGGACTAAGTTCTCTGAAGTTAGAGACCTTACCTGCCTTGTTTACTGTCAAGTCCCTTTGTAGAACATACCACCAATTAAGCACTTGTATGTATCTTCTAAATGTATAAATGAATGAATGGAGGAGAGTAAGAATGAATGGATGAATCAAGAAATGACTCAGCGCTAACCTAGTATCTGCAAAACTCAGTTTTTCCAGACTTTATTGAATCATAATTATGAAATGGGTATTTTAGTCGCCTTCCAAAAAATACCTACATAAGGACAATTTTTTTATTCGATTAGTTTTTTTAATGTTTATTTTTGAGAGAGAGAGAGGGTGTGAGCTGGGGAAGGAGCAGAGAGAGGGAGACGTAGAATCCAAAGCAGGCTCTAGGCTCTGAGCTGTCAGCACAGAGCCCAACGTGGGGCTCGAACCCATGAGCTATGAGATCATGACTTGAGCCGAAGTCAGATGCTTAAACAACTGAGCCACCCAGACGCCCCAATTAAGTAAGGAACATTTTGTCTCAAATGCCTCTTTTCACAAATACAGTGCAATGAAAGTGAGCCAAAAAGATGCTGGGGCCAGCTTAGGGTCATAAAATAAACTCCTTCGTACATATATGATTAGTATACCCTGCTTCTAATGCAAAGTCTGAAATCCTTATTTTTATGATTTAATACAGTTACTCAAAATATATTTCATACAAAAACTAGTTAGCAACCATTTTAAGAAAAAATAGGGAACGGTTGCAGGCTTGCATTTTTTATGTCTACTATTACACATATCATATTCTAATAATTCTGGAAAGCACTATTTGAATTAGTGCTTTAGTTAGCAGGACTGGAGAAGGAAAAGAAAGACCAGCATAATAGAGGTGAAGGTTACAACATTTGTCATTTATATGGCATATTTTTTACTTCCTAAGGCAAATGTTAACACTTTCCTTCTGTTACTGTTCAATGTGGGCAAAAAAATCTCTACTTTGAAGATGTATTTTATTCAGACATTTTATTTGAGACTTCTTCACAACACCTTAGACGATTTCTATGTACATTTAAAATATAAAGATATAGACATAAGCAAATCCTAAAATCAATCCATGACTACATTTTGTTGTTGTTGTTGTTGTTGTTTTTGGAAACCTGTTTATTTAGAAGTCCTACTGAATAAAACAGATTTTTGTTTTCTCATTTTTCTAGATCACTATAGCCTCAATAATAAATGCAAAAATCATCATGTTGGATATTTTAAGATACTAAATTTAGCAACAGACCATTTTCCCCTTCTTCATCAATAACTCAGACATTATAAAAGTTAGGTATATGCATGTATACATGTATACATATAACTGTGACATATCCGCAAATATATACACATATTAAAATTAATAGGTGTACCTTCTATTTAAAATATCATCAATTTAGAAATTAAGGAGTAAACTGTGAAACAAAGATTTGCAACATACATGGCAGATAGGGGATTATTGTCCAAAATGTACAGCTAAAACCTGCATAATAATAAGACCAACTAAGCATCCCATTGTTAAGTTGGCAGGAATAGGGACGCATGACAAACCCATAAATAAAACACAAAAATATAATAAAATTCATTATTTATTGAAAACGCCAATTAAAACAACAAATTAAAATTCCTGGGATTGCCAAAAGCTTAAAGTTCATATCAAGTGTTGATGATTGTGGAGAAAAGGAATAATATCTTGTAGTTATAAGCGCAATTTGGTTGTAACCTGCTGAAACTGGGAATGTGCATACTGCAATATACAGCATCTCTACTCATTTTGTATCCATACTACGGACAAAAAAAGCACCGAGATATGCAGAAAAGTGCCAATAATGTTGCTTATAACTCAATACTGATAATTCAATACTGGGAGTATTTTAAAAGTTCATTATTTGGGGAATAGCCAAATCATTCATGGTATATCCAAAATTATGACCCATCAGGTGTTAATTAAGACTAACAGGGTAGCCTGCGGGGTGCCTGGGTGGCTCAGTCAGTTAAGCTTCTGACTCTTGATTTTGACTCAGGTCATGATCTCGGGCCCCTAGGCAGCTCAGTTGATTAAGCTTCCTACCGTTGGTTTCGACCCAGGTCACGATCTCATGGTTCATGTGTTCGATCCCCATGTCAGGCTCTGCACTGACAGTATGGAACCTGCTTGGAATTTTCTTTCTCCCTTCCTCCCTGCTTCTCCCCCACTCATGTTCTCTCTCTTTCTCTCAAAATAAATAAACTTAAAAAAAAAAAAAAAGAATAGGGTAGTCTATAGCCTTACATGAAAAAAATCTAAAAATATTTAAAGTTAACTGAAAAAATGTAATAACAGTTTTTAAAATAATATTTAAACTAAACAGTCTTATGTGCATATAGGTACACATATTAACTAAATTAAAGTATGATTTAAAAAAATTTTTAATGTTTATTTAATTTTGACAGAGAGAGAGAGAGAGAGAGAGAGACAGAGCACGAGTGGGGGAGGGGCAGAGAGAGAGGGAGACACAGAATCCGAAGCAGGCTCCAGGCTCCGAGCTGTCAGCACAGAGCCCGACATGGGGCTCGAACCCACAGACCGCGAGATCATGACCTGAGCGAAGTTGGACACTCAACCGACTGAGCCACCCACGCGCCCCACATATTAACTAAATTCATTCCCTGCCCGCGAATCAACAATCCGGTTATTATTTTTATCCCCATTATGCAAGCAAGGAAATGGAGGTATACAAAACTTATGTAACTAGTCTGTTACCTATGTAACAAGGTGTCAAGTTACTAGCCAATAGAACTGAAATTCAAACTCAAGTACACCAGCTCCAGCATCTATACTCTTAAGCAAACTATAGAATTATAAATATACTAGGGAAATAATGCAAACCAAATGCAAACCAATAATACATATTGCATGTACCCATATTCATAAATATATACCTAAGCTAGCTAAATAATAAGAATATATCATATTGATAGCAAGTGAAACCTCTGGGGGGGGTGCCTGGGTGGCTCAGTCTGTTAAGCATCTGACTTGGGGTCAGGTCATGATCTCGCTGTTCATGAGTTCGAGCCCCGCGTCAGGCTCTGTGCTGACAACTTGGAGCCTGGAGCCCGCTTCACAGTCTGTGTCTCCCTCTCTCTCTGCTCCTCCCTAACTCATGCTCTGTCTCTCTCTCTATCAAAAATAAACATTAGAAAAATTTAAAACCTCTGGGAATGAAACATGTCAGAATTGGGGGGAGCTAGTTACCTTTATTATTCATGTTTTAACCAAAGACAAGGAGACCATACTCAGATATATCTTTCTCAGTAGAACCTAATAAAAAAAAATAAAAGTGTCAATTAATTTTAAATTGGCTTAGTAATAACGTAAGTTCATGCAATTAAGTTTCTAATTTTGAGAAAAAATTAAGGTATGTTTTGTGCATATGAGCAGAAAGTGAAAAATTAGTGAGAATGTGACTTTTTAACAGGTTTTGAAGTGAAAATAATGTATCGACTCAAAATTGAGTGTTATTTTTAATGTGTATAACACATGATTGAAAATTTAAATCAATGAAGGTTATTTTTTCTTGTCTTTATAGTAGTTCAGAAAGATACTATTTACAGAATTGGGTGTTTTTTTGTTTTTTTTTTTTTAATTTACCAGATGCTAAGAGAGAATGACAGTGAGTTCATAATACTGCTAATGTTGATGTACAAAATTTAAGAAAGAATGAAATGAATTCCTAATTGTTCATAAGGAAAAGGAAAAAAAAATTGAAAGGATGCTTTGGGAGGAGTAAAATGATTTATTAATAGGATATCAGAAAGTTTTACAAACTCAGTTTAGGAGATGCATTTCATTTTCAGGAATGAACTCATGTCAACTTATCATGTTTACTCTTAAAGCTCTTTTTTTTTTATTAATTCTATACATTTTTGTTTCCCTCTCTTTCTCTGTAGATGTCTTCCTGAAATTAGATTCATATACAAGAAAACACAGAGACTTATATAGCCACCAGATGGAGAAAGGGAGAGAAAGATTTTTTTTTTCCTTCATCTTAATCACAGAATAAGGATGAAGATCCATCCATGTTTGCAACAGGTCTCTATCCCTCTTCCAATCTATCTTGGACAGGATGCATTAGATATTGTAAACGTTTATGCCAGATTTCATCATTTTAAACCATAAAGATTAGGGGCTTGGCAATTTTCAGAAAAAGGAGCACTCAGTAAATGTCTCCTACACTTACAGAATTCTTACCTTTTAAGAAGACAACTTTGGAAGGACAGTCAAAAGATTCAAAGGACATCCATTTAAAAGTCACATTTTAAAATTTAACCCACATACTAAAGTATTATTTTCTTTTTAAAAAGTAAATGCTTTCAAAAATTACTTCCAGAAAAATATATGACACTTTATATTTTGAACTTTACTTTTCTATTTAAAGAAAGCTTTATAATGGGGAAACGTGATAACTTATTAGATAGGAAATGAGAAACAATAAAGCCCTAAGGCACTAATGAAACTGTGGCAAAAAACAGCTAATGAAATTATTGTCATTACAGGTACCATATCTGAAATTCTGAGGTTGAATTTATTCACAGCAAATGAAAATGGATCATCTCTCCACATAATGATTTCCCAAGTAGGGTGCTTTCACAGCATGTAGTGCATTGGGTTGTGGAAGGAAAATATTAGAATTGATTTTAATATTTATTGCATATCTAACATTAGAAAGAATTTAAGCTTTGTAACATTTAATAAATGATTGACAACTATTCTCTCTTATTCTGTATGTCAGATGGTTTGCATTGCAAAGAAATTCCATAAAGAAGGATTACATGGCTTTGTAGATAACACTGCCGCAGAATAGGAACAAATTATCTCATAGATTTATGCAGAACTCCCACTGCTGGCCACGACAAAGTCACAGATCCTGCATTTGCCTTCCAAAAAGTAAGTAGCAAAGTGGAAACAGTATCTAAGTTGATTCTTTACAAATATCGAACAACAGGTGGTTCAGGATTGTGATGAAAACAATTTATAAGAACACGAACATCAAGGAAATTTATAAAAGCATGAACATCAGGGAAGAAAGAAAGAATTACATTAGTCAAAAAATAAAAACAACTAAACAGCGTAGCTCTTAAAGCTAATATCAATATTAACCCAGATTTCAACCTTAACTCATTCATATCAAATTACTAACTTTTCACTTTCAAAACTAATGAAGTCTATTTAATCACATTGTTCATTTCAGAAAATGTTATTGATAGGCTTTGAGTCATTAATATACAAAGTAAAATGATTTAAATTACTGTGTATGAAATCCTGTTCTCCCTTTCTTAAAAGTCCCATGTTTGTATACGCTTTTAATGTGGCAAGATATTGGTGCAATGTTACATATAATGAAGACATTTTATAATTTTCAAGGAATGAGACCTGGTACTCCATTATCTGATAAAGGTGATGGTGATAATGATGATTGATTGATTGAAAAGCCCTGTGTAGCTTCGTGATGTTGACATATTTCAGATGTCCTCTCTTGCAACTATACTTATCAAAGGCGTAAATCATATAATGAATACACCACTTAAGAAAACATACAGAGCTGCGCTTTGAGGGAATGACTAATTTCTTGTTTTGCTTCAATTTGGGATCCTATCCAGTGGAGGGGGACATAGTAAAGCTCTCACATGTATCGATAACTTTATTTCAAGATTCCCACTTTCTCCTCTCCAAATATAGTGGACACTCATTAGCACATTTTTCATTTTCTCGATGCATCCCATTTTTTCATTTATATCAAATTGATTGGTTTAAAATGTAGGAGGCCTTCTTAGCATGTTGGGACTTGAATACCATTGAGATAGTTCAAAATATTGTATTGTGTGCCTACAGGTTTCTCCCACTATCTAAAAGCAGAGTGTTCCTAAGAAATTGCTCCTAAGCCCAAATGGTGAAAAGCAAAGAAGCAGTTACCATTAATTTATGTGGAAACTTTTTTTAGCATTCCTAGACCCAAAGCATAACCTATCTTGGGCTTTTCTGATGCCTTAGGACGCATCTTGCCAATGGATGCACAAAATAAATCCAGATAAATCACACACCCTCAGAGACAGCTCAGAGCTCTGGTGACTTTTTGCTGAAATGAGGGGTGTAGTTCACGAGGGAGGAGCTGGGGTGTCGCTCTCGCTGCTGGGGTGCAGACTGCCTCTTTTGGGCTTGGCACAAACAAGCACTGAATATCTTTTGGCTTTTCGTCTTTTTTGGTTTTGTTTTGTTTTAATGTGAATCACTATCGGATTTCTTTCCGATAGTGAAAACAGGTCCTACTGTAGGTCTTTCATAAAAGGAAAGGAGCATAATATGAACTTTTGAAAAGCAGGGGATATCTGTATTTGAAATGCGGAAATTCTGCCATCAAATTAGAAGATGTTTGGCCAAACAATAGAAGCCCTTTTATCATGGGAAGGATTGTGTTTTGCGTGTTCTTTTTCTTTTTAGCAGACAGAGCGATAATGCGTAATTGAATGGCTATTAAAACAGTATTGGATTCTTGACTTAGCTTAAATAATTCTCATGTCGAAAGCTGCTTTTTTTATTCTCTACTCTTAGTGACATTTCAAGCTAAAAGTATGCTTCGGAAGCCTAAGTGAGTTGTGCGCTGAATCTCACAGCATGGACAAGCTTAATTTTCCGTTTCTTCTTTCATATATACTCTCTCTGCTCCTCTGACTAACTGGACGGTAAAATCTTTGTTCAGCCTCCCTGGGTGAGAGCTACTGGACCATCTACGCTGCCAATCTATAACCAATCTACGGCATGACTGAAGGAGCAAACGTTTATCCATTTGACTAAAACAGCAGTGATTCTCATTACTCTGGTACATTCTTCAGCCTGTTTCAGGCTCTGCCCGCTAAGTTCATCCTTGTGAGTTCGTACTGGAGCGGCCTTTCTCCGAAGTGCATAGGCATCTCAGAAAGCCCCAGC
This sequence comes from Lynx canadensis, assembly GCF_007474595.2. NCBI lineage: Eukaryota > Metazoa > Chordata > Mammalia > Carnivora > Felidae > Lynx > Lynx canadensis. The sequence goes on along the minus strand of NC_044314.2, from coordinate 12,041,666 downwards.
TTCCTTTCACTAAATCGTATGCCCATCACCTCCCAGATACGTTCCCCTCCTTGAGACAAATGAAATTAACTGGGACCACACTTTCCCTCAGCCTGATGACAGGAAGAATTAAACTCCCTCCCTCCAGAGAGCGCTGATTCTATGGGAAAGCTTTCTCACTCTGTCTACGCGTGCTGTCATTTAATTCAATTAAATCCACAGCTTTTCACCTTTTAGCTTTAATGAAGTGTTACCCTTTACCTCTCTCCATACCATAATAGCTCCAGCCCAGGCTAATTCAAGACCTCTTCTCACCAGGGCTTCCCTCCAAGGGCTCCTTGATTCAGGGAAAGGGCTTTGGTCCTCGGGGTAGTCCCTCTTTCATATTCCACTTGGCCTGAGTAACACTCTGACTCTATTGGAAATGAAGTGTAATAAGAAGAAAAATTATATTTCAGCAGAGCTAAAATTAAAATATTGATTGCTGTATAATTTATGTGTGAACACAGAGCCATCTTTCTTATTTCAAGTCCAAAAGATTCCAACTGACTCTGCTCTCACATACGCTTCATGCTGTATTTCCCTTAAATGCAAGAATTAAGTGCACCATACTTCCCATCAACATCCTTGAAGGACACTCCTGAGAATAAACACACTGCTGCTTTACTTTGTTTATTAATTCTCTTCTTCTGGAGGGAACTGAACCACATACTATCTGTACTGCATAAGCACTACTTTATTTTCAAACCTTTATGAGATTTTCACTTAATAAACCTTGACACATTCTGCAGTCAGTGAAATTAATAGCCACCTGAGAGCAGCTTCGGGGGGTCATGTTGGATGGCCCAGTGACTGGCAACTCCAGGATTGGTGACACTCCTGAGTGTCCCTAATTATCACACGGGCTCTTGTGAAATTCTAAAATGACTCTCAGAAGGAAATTAATCTTAATTGGCTTAATTTTGGAAAATACATCCTGTGCCACACTTTTCGTGGCCGAAATGTCCACAGTCAAACATGGAATGTGATCACGTTGAAATCATATGTCGGGTTGCAATCGGATTCCGTGAACCTGGTTTGAGCACACACTTTGTACAAGGTCCTGAATCCAGCCCAGTGAATGTTCAAAGATGCGTTAGAAATAGTCACCGCTATGGAGAACTTAAACCCTTGTGGGGGACATAAGCATATCAATAACTAAGTAAACCGTGAGAAAATTAATTTGCTAAATGCAAGTTTTGCCATGGGAGTGCTGAGGAAGACACAATTAATTCTGATGGAACGTGCCAAAAAAGGCCTTGAGGGGGAAGCCAGATAGCATCAAGGCTTTGAAAAGTGAACAGGATGCTAGAGACTTGGTAAGAGAGCGGAGATACTGTGAGAAGGGCATCTACTGCTTGTAAAGGAGAAAAGGCAGAGACCTGGAGAATTTATAAAACTACGTGGTAGAAACCTATGAGAAGACGATGATTTTGCAAAACTTGAACAATGCTCTTCTCTTTTAAAATTAACATGAATTGGGACGTTTCACTGGCTCAGTTGGTTAACGTCCGACTCTGGGTTTCGGTGCAGGTCATCATCTCATGGTTCATGAGATCGAGCCCCGCAGCAAGCTCTGTGCTGAAGGCAGGTAGCCTGCTTGGGATTCTCTCTCTCCCTTTCTCTTTGTCCCTCCCCCACTCACATTCATTCTCTCTCTCTCTCTCAAAATAAATAACATCAAAAAACCCTCAAACATTGCAAAATAAATAAATAAGAAATAAATAATAAATAAAACAAAATAAAATCGACAGGAACCATGCAAGGGATAATTCACAAGCAAGTTTCTTCCCCCCAACACATCTATTTAGTCAATATCCAACTTGATTGGAGAGGTTCTGAAAAGTGGGCGTTGAGTTCTTGTGGCCTGTTAGTAAGTAGAGGTGTCAGTGCCTATTAATGCTATTAAATGTATTATTACTAATTAGTTAATCATTAAAAATGTGTGCCTAGAACTTCCTGGGGCGCCTGGGTGGCTCAGTCATTAGGCATCTGACTTCGGTTCACATCTTGATCTCACAGTTCGTGAGTTCAAGTCCCACATTGGGTGAGCATGATCCCCGTTTTTGGGTAAAATGCAGGCCCTGTGTGAACTCTGCTTCTCTTTCTCTATCTCTTCTCTCTCTCTCTCTCTCTCTCTGCCCCTCACTCACTTGAGCCCTCTCTGAAACTCAAAAAAAAAAAAAAAATGTGTCCTGAACACCTGCCACGTATACAGCACCATATAGGAGCTATTTATTTTAAATAAAGATATAACTCCCCACGACATCCTCTGACTTTTTGGTTCATACTCTCACACACACCTGTAAGCCCGGACTACTCCTTCTATCATGCCTCACGCTTGCCTATGTATTTCTTCGTTCTGACAAAGTATCATATTTGGTTGAGAAAGAGGCCAAGTTACACTGCAAAAGGAAGGAATATTAGTTATTTATATACATAATTTATTAACACATATCATGTATGGTTGCATGTTAATTATTATGAACATAATAATGATCCATAATAGAGGCCCACGGGAGTCTACTTTATTGCAGGGGTGTATCTGCATATTTGTAGGCATCCTGAAAATCATGGGTATGTACAATCTCCATTCCATTGTATACATCCAAAGGAAGGGAGGGAAGTCTAGTTTGCCGAAGGAGAGAAACCCAGGGAAAACGTTCATGGCAATGTCCTTCAAACATTTGAAAGACTGCTAATGTGGATTAGGTTGATCAGGTAGCAGTCAAATAGAAACAAATTCTGGCTCACTAGATACAATCAATTACCAACAGTTAGAGCTATGAATCAAAGGTAAGTGGAATCTTGTAAAATAACGTCGCCTCCTATATACACAAAGCATAAAGCATAAACAGTCACGAGCAGATGTGTTGGACCATGTATTCTCCCACTTTTCTCACCGGGGGGTTGGCCTTAAGTATGTGAATATGGAATTCAACTATAATGTCTCATAAATTTATGCTGTGTACCTGGCATATCCCACATTGTCTGTCGTGTATTACATGCCCATATCGTTGGGATGACCATCCCCTGTGGCTGGCTTACACATATTTAGATACTCTCCTTCTTTGTCTTGCTAGCCTACAACCCAGCTTCTAAGTTGACCCCAGCATGGGATCCATCCCTGAAGCTTCTTCCTGCATTGACTTTCATGTAACGCCAGGTTTGGGCGCATGAAGGCTTGAGTCTGTGCTCTCGCTCTAAACCATGGTTGGTGTAGTCTGTCCTGAGGATCAAATCTAGCATTCTGTTTGTATAAAAGACGTTTTATCGGAACAAAGCCATTTCCATTCATTTATGTGTTGTCTATGGCAGAGCTGACTAGCTACAACAGAAAGGGTATGCCCCACCGGGTGAAATGTCCTCTCTCTGGCAATTTACAAACGTGTCTGATGACCTCTGCTGCAGACCACATCTCAATGCTTCCTCAGAACTGATTTTCTTTTTTCTTTTTTTTTAAAGAAATGATTTTCTAATTCTCACACCAGAATGCCGTCTGTTGCTAATGCTTCCAGATTCCCAGGAGAATTTTATTGATACTGTTAAATATGAAATTAGATAACTATGACTTATCTCCTTACTCCATCATTTGATTTTTTTTCGCTCTCTTTCTTTCCGATCCATATACTAAAATAAGCAATAACAACTGCAGAGCGAACAAACATGAGTGCCCCTGGGATCTCATCACCCTGAAATCCACACTAGTGTAGGTCTCATGCGTGGAGACGTGGTTTTGCTGCTCCAAGGAGTAGAGCCCAATGCATTTTCCAATATTATCATAATTACAAGAGTCAGTTCAGTTCTATAGTGTTATTTGCATCCTATGATAACAGAGGCAAAAGTTCCAGGTTGTACGCTGGGTTTCAGTGTCCCAGAGATATGATAAGGTCATTATGAGTACTTAATGAGACAAAACATTTAAAAAATGTCATAAAATATGACAAAAAATATGTCAGCCATCCTTCTTCTAGTTTTCACATTTTGTATGTGAGGTACTGTGTCTCCGTGGCAACTAGAACCATAACTCTCTGCCTTGGGGAGTCAGACGGACTCAGAAGCCCCCCTCTTTATCTGTGCGGAACTGGGCTTAGAAAGATTGCCAACAGTTACCTCTCAAACTCATGCAAGTTACACTTCATACCCAATTCCCGGTACCAGGGGGTATAGTCGTTTATGGCATGGCCCCACTGACATAATCCAAAGTGCATGTTGTTATCACATTGTGACACTCTAGAAATAATACAGAATACCGCTCTGATTCTGCTGTTGCCGAATGCTACTGCAGGTGATGGCATGGAAAGGTGGTGTGTTTTTATACTAACCCAGTCTCTTCCTTCACCCCACCCCCGCCAGGCGTCCTCACCCCTAACCAAAGACTGTGAGTCCGCTCTGATAGAATGTGATGGCTCTGGGTGAGGAATGAAACCTCAAATCAAGAAATGCCGTTTAAGATTATTCTGTTCTCCCTCTGCCCGACATAAACTCAGGTGATACTTCAGGCTCTCTCTGGAGTTTTATGCTGACCTTGGATCACCACACGCAATTAGGTCAGTGTATTAAAAATAACCATCTGCCTTTTGGGATTTAAAAACAGGCCAGTACTTTGGTGCCAGTGTTTCTATTTTTTGTTGCAGTGTGATGAAGGATAATGATATTGGAGGATCCAATACCCTTCTCAGCGAAACCTGGCTCTCTTCTCTACATGTTCATTGCAAAAGGAGAGGCCTCTCGTTCATGAGTAAAAGTGTGAAAGGAAACACTCACCGGCTTTAGGGCCAGACTGCCTGGGCTCATCTGAGGCTTGACTTTGGGCAAGGACCTTCACCCTCTGTGCCTCAGTTTCCAGTCTATAAATGGGGCGATAGGACATCCTTCCTATGTTCATTGTTACGAAGATGAAATGAGCTAACCTACCGAAGGGCTCATTCAGGGCCCGGCACTAAGTGTTCAACATAAACTATTCTTACCATTGTCACTGTTGTTCCTGTCCTGACAGAATTGTGTGTCCTTAGATCTTTTAAGCTTTGATCACTTCATTTCTGTAATGGGAAAAGTACACCTCCTTTGAAACAATTATTTTGGACAATAAGATCTCACCGGCTGTAGAACAAATAATCGTGTGTGAACAAACAGCACCGTAACGCTTTTACTCAGCATGCCACAAATGGTTGGAGAGACTTGGATACTCCCCGGGAAAGAGAGCAACCCCCATGTATACTTATCCTGCCATAGGAAGAATAAATACTTCTCTCAGTGCATTAAAAAAAAAAAAAGTTTCCTTTGTGTTGACACCAATCTCACCAACTGCCGCAGCGGCCGAAGAATCGATCAGGTTTTATTTAGACATTTTTCCATGTGACTAAGCTAAGAGATAAAGATGTGTCCAAATCATTTGGCATTTTAAAATGGGAACGATGTTCATTTGAAAAAACAAAATGAGTGTTGACTTGAAAAGTCAGGCGTATCAACTACGACTAGTGTTCCAAAATGATCTTAAAGGTTTCTATGAAAATGCCCAGTTAGGGCTTTCTTACCTAAATAATTGTGTTTACATATAATACAAAGACTAATCATTTCTTTAAAACTTTTTTTTTTTTAATGTTTATTCATTTTTGGGAGGGAGAGAGAGAGGGACAGAGTACGAGAGGGGGAGGGCAGACAGAAGGAGACACAGAATCCGAAGCGGGCTCCGGGCTCTGAGCTGTCAGCACAGAGCCTGACGCGGGGCTGGAACTTACGACCCACGAGATCATGACCTGAGCCAAAGCTCGATACTCAACTGACTGAGCCACCCAGGCGCCCCCAAAGACTAATAGATTTTTATCACCATTAGAAGGAAATCAGGACTTCTTTTTCTCCCAGTCATTATTTGTGTGGTTCTCTTGTTAGAAATTTAACATTTGCTTATCATGAGCTTTTTTCGAAAGTAGTGTTTCCATTCAGAAATCTTTCATACTAGTTCAGTTTCAAGATTCACACATACGTATGCGTGTATGTATACATGTATGTGTACTTGTGCAAACTCATATTTTTTTCCACGAGTTTTTTTTTTATTCTTATAATGCTTCCTGCAGCAGAAAAAGAAAAACAAACAAACAAAACACACACAAAAAACAAAGAAAACAAAGGAATGTTACAGGAGGGCATGTTATCTTTACTTTACAAGAGGAAATAGTAATTAAGCAGTTAGTTTATTTGTTGTTATACCACAGAGTTACAACCTCCCTCTTTCCCACTTCCTGCTCTCTGTTCTAGGCGGATCTGCCCTTCTTTGGCTAATCAGTCTCACCAGCCTCCATCATGCCTCGGAGGTTTTTGCAAATACTTCCTCTCATCAGCCAACACTTTCCACGTCCCCTCTGTCTTTGCCTTGTACAAGTCCTACTCACCCTTCATTAGAGAAGACCCCATGACGTCCTTTTTTAGAAAAAGTTACCTGTTTTAGAAAAACACAGAGGCTGGATTTCTTCTTAGATCTTTTCATATGAATAGTTACATATCATTTGTGTCATTTCTTTTGGTTACTGCAAGGAATACGTATTTGTTAACTGGTTATATTCTTCATTAAGGAAACGTTTCTTAGCTCTCTTGGCCCAGAACCAACCACATTACTTCTGTTTACATTCCATGAGCAGGAACTATTAATATAGAACTATCCAGATGCAAGGGAGCTGAGGCTGTGAGCTGTAACTCCTGTTTGGGAAGCCACTTCTCACTCACTATTCCATTAGGGAAACAAAATGAATTATTGGAGGACAGGAATATTGGGTAGCAGTTTACTAATGACCGAGATTTATAAAACATGAGAGAAGCTGTAAGTGATAGAATTACTGCTGACCAATATAAGAAAAACAGATAACAATATCAACACTAAAATTAGGTCTCAAATTTGTGTTGGGCTTTTGCTTTTCAAATAGATTTTTCATTCAGTACCATGTCTCATCTTCCATAAAACAAGGAGGATGATTTCCAGAAAGGTTAACAGCAAATCCAAGATTATTCAGCTACTAAGGTACCAATCAGGTACTTGGACCACAAGGTTCTAAAGGCAATTGCTATTATTCTTACAATGCCTCTTCCTAAAGGAATTCAGTTAACTTTCTTTCTAAAATTATTCATCATATTTCTGTACCTGGAGAATTGCAAGACGACTACTCTTCTCTGCAACAGAATAACATGGATCTACAGTGTGTGAGTCCATCGAATCTAGCACGGAGACAAATCCTGCCTAAAAACTAGAAAACAAATACAGATGCGTAATGTTTTTTCTAAAAAACAAACAAATGAACAAAAAAAAAAACCATAAATTATTAGGAGCCACATGTATGCATTGGGAAACTGAGCTTCAGAATGCTTCAGAGTCTAGTTCAAGATCACACAGTTAAATGAGGAAGTTGGAATTCAAACCTAGCAGTTTCTGATTATGAGTTCCACAGAATCCCATTATACCCAGAAATGGGGGATTTATTATCCTGTATACATAAGACCAATGTTATTTTCTAAATGCTTATAACTTGTCATTTTCACTTAAGGGTAGCATTTGAGCATGGATAACTCTTGGATTATCTGTTCAGTACAGACAGAAAGATCTGGAAAAACAAATCAACTAGACTCAGTAGTAGATTTACAACATCTTCATGGCTCTATTCTTGATAAGTATTTTGGGCAAATGGAATCTCTGTAGTCCCATCAAATATTTTAGAGGAGTAGAAAAATGTAGAGATTCTTGTTCACTCTTAAGGATTGCAACAGTTAGTTATTCATAGACCAGTATGAGGAAGTTTACTGGTATGATAAACCTAGTGATCAATGAAATGAAATGAAATGAAATGAAATTAGCTACAGTTCAAATGAGGATGTTTAGAATGTATAATCAGTAAGTATGAACAACAGTACTACCGAAGTCATGAGTAATCCTATCTCCTCTTTTAAGAACTGTCAGGAAAGATAAATTACGTGGGCATTGGGTTTGTACATTCCTTAGACAAGGAAATCTACACAAATTTCTAAAGATAATTTATACTTGAGTAGGAACTCTGGGCTTGTTCAGTGAAAGACATTGACAATTCTAGTGGGTCTTTTTACAAATCCTCAATGATTAAAGGAATTTTGACTCTGGAATATTCACATATGGTACACCCATCAGAAATAGGAACACATCATCTCCTTCATTTCATATCAGAGAATGGGAATTTATCAGTATGAACTGAGAATGACAACAATATCAAACAAACCCTATGACTAAGATCCATGGGATAAAAGGCCTTTCTCAAATATTTTTGTTGTTGTTGATTAGACTTTTATCTTAAACTATGCTAACATTTGCTTAGGAATCAGAAAAGGAGAGTTCTAACTACTTAATCTCAGTTTTGTCATCTTTAATGAAAACACTTGCCATGAGTTATCCAACTCATTGGAAATTATGGAAATTACAGGAAGGACACAAACTCTAACTAATTGGAAAATCTGAGAGAGTACCAGACTATTGACTGCAATCACGGGCACCTAGCCATGATATGAGAATGGGCAGCCCAATTTATTTTCCACATTCAAGAATGCATTTTATTTTTTTCCAGACTATTTTTTGGAGCAGTCTTAGGTTCACACAAAATTGAGAGCAAGGTACAAATTTCCGATATATACCCCCTGCCCCTGCACATGCATAACCTCCACCATTATCAACATTACTCACCAGAATGACACATTGTTTACCAAGGATGAACCTACATTGATACTACATAATCGCTCAACGTCCATACTTTATCTTAGGATATACTATTGATGGTGTACATTTTATTAGGTTGACTACAGTATAATGATACATCAATAGAATATCAAAGTATTTTCACTACCTTACACATCCTGCACCCTCTGCTTATTCATCTTTCTTCTCCATGCCTAAAAATCAAAGATCCTTTTATCAACTCCATAATTTTGCCTTTTCCCGAATGTTATATAGTTGAGATCATATTGTCTGTAGTCTTTTTAGATTGGTTTGTCTCATAGTAATACGAACTTAACGTTTCCTCCATGTGTTTTCATGGATTGATAGCTGTTTGTTGCTGTTGTTTGTTTGTTTGTTTTTTGCTTGTTTTGTTTGGATTTTTTTTAGCACTGAATAATATTCTATTGTCTGGATGAACTACAGTTTATCCATTCACTTACTGAAGGACAGTCTCTGGGTAAATACCAAAGAGCGTGATTGCTGGATCATATGATAAGAGTACATTTAGTTTTGTAAGAAGCCATCAACCTGTCTTCTAAAATGACTGCACCATTTAGTATTTCCACCAGCAATAGATGGGAGTTCCTATGGCTCTCCCACCTCATCAGTGTTGGTGTCATCCATTTCTAGATTTTAACCATTCCACAAGCAGTGTAAAGGTATTTCATTGCTGTTTTCATGTGCGTTTCCCTGACGACATAGCATGTTTATTTGCCACCACTCTATCTTCACTGATGAGGTATCTGTGAAAGACCGTGGTCTATGTTTTAAATCAGATTATTTGTTTTCTTATTGTTGAGTTTTAAGAGTTCTTTGTTTATTTTGGATAATCCTTTATCAGATGTCTTTTGCCAATATTTTCTCCTAGTCTATGGCTTGTCTTTTAATTCTCTCAATCCTGTCTTTCATGGAACATAAGTTTTTTATTTTAATGAAGTCCAGTTTATCGATTATTTTTTAATGGATTGTGTCTTTGGTGTTGTATCTAACAGGGAATTACCACACCCAAGGTCATCTTGATTTTTTCCTATGTTTCGGCTTCCTTTTCATCTCTATTCACCTATTTTAATGTCCTCCAAACATTACATGACAGGGATGGAATGAGATGATTTCTATGGTACCTTGCTTTATGTATTTTAAATGACTAGGATTATAGTTCAAAATATTCATTTCCCATGAGAAGCTCACTGTAATATTATGGTGCTTCTGATGTAAGCAACAGAAACCAACATGGCTCAAGGGAAAATGAATATTTCAATGGCATGCAAAGGTTCAGATAGTCGAAGGGGAATCCGCAACCAGTGGGATACAGGTGTCCACGTCAAGATACCTCAGATCCACATGTTTTCACTCCTTGTAATACACTGCATGCATTGTACAGAGTCCAAGGGAAAAGTGATAGAAGGGACTTTTTTGAGTGTGTCACGTTTTCACTCCGTGCTTATAGAAATGAAGAGCGTCTTACCGATCTTCGAGTGTGACATGAAGAATTGATGCAGGGGTATTTCCTCAAATGACACCGAACATGTTAATAAAAATATATTACAACTTCAGGTAGTATATCATGTGTCTACTGCACTCATAATGACATTGTTGCCTATTAGTTTTCCATTGATATGTAACAAATGATCTCAAATGTGGCAGCTGAAAACAATATCCATTTGTTATCTTCAATTTCTGTAGTTGAAAAATCTGGGCAGGCTCAATTAAGTTTTCTACTTACAGTGTCACAAGGCCAAATTCATCATGGAATGTTCTTCCTTCCCTCCTATATCTTTTCAAATTCTACCAATATCTCAAGACACTTTGAAGTATCGTCATGAAAATTTTGGGACTTCTCTAGGAATCGCTGGTATCTTTCTTCTAAGCAAATGCAGTATACATAGTTTGTAATACACAAAGTTGGAAAGTATTAACATTCCTTTACTATTCTCAAATTTTGGCACATTAAAAAAAAAAACTAGAGTATGAGCTATCACAGGGTGTCTATTTTGCATAAATTTTATATCACCCACAGCATTGACCAAAGTTTTAAATACACAGCAGACAGCAGTTGTTAATTTTTACCCATATATTGACATTCCCAAGTAAAATACAAACGAAAATAAAAATCATTCCATCTGAATACTTTCCATTAAACCTGAGCTATTCCCCTCCCTTTACATTCATTGAAGTACTTTTTGCAAGCTCCATTGTCATTTACTTTTTCATTCTCTCTCATTCCCGTCCATACAAATATTCCCAACTGATGACAAGGTTAAATCTTTAACAGGAAGGTTAACAATTGTAGGCACATGAGAAAGGCCTGAATATGAAGACAAAACAAAATTGCAGAAAATTCAGTATCACACAAAACTGTCATGTGGATGCCTCATAACCGTCTTTCTATGCCCTGGGTGGATATATTTTGGAACAAAGCAGTTGGCTTAATAAGAGATCTGGCGCTAAATAAAAGGTTTTCAACCTTCAGGGTTTAGCATCTGAACATACTCTTCAGGTGCCAGATTGGCCTGCCCTGGAGTTGATGGGGATTTGATGAACCTGTATGTATGTACAGCCTCAGTGGATGAAGAGGCAGGGCCTGGGAAGCAGGAAAAGCCACTGAGAGAGAGAAGTGATGGCAAATAGCATCAGAATGTACGGTAATATGACAAAATTCAGTGGGTTCAGAGCCAGCCCATTAAGAAGCAAGGTTTGAGCCATCAAGCTGAGACATCTGGCCATTTTAACTTGGCCACCGATGGCGAAATAAAGGCAGGCCATCCTGGATTCAGCAATAATTAGGATGACTTCAATGATTCCAGATATTTCCATTTCAAGACTGTATCTGAATAGTTCTATGTTTGGTGTCTGCTTTTCCTTTCATTTTAATCAGTTTTATATATATTTTGATGGCATGTTTTCATGAGTATAGAGGTCATCTATCAAAGAGAAAAATGGCCTTACCTTTTTCCTTACAAGAGATTTGAAATAATGACTAAGATGGCCATATCTAAAAATCTTTTCTAGTAAAACAGTTGAAACTTCCTTCACCTACGGACTGTTTGCGTTTAAGTGGAAAGCACAATGGGTAAATATTGGGTGAGTGTCCTAAGTCGGGCTTATTAGTTTGTGTTCTCTGAGGAGTCACTTGTCCTGTCAGAGCTTGTATTGTGACTTGTTGAGAGCCCTGACATGTTGTCTCCTCACTGAGGACCTCACCCTTGGATGGTAGAGAAAACAGCTCATGTTTTAGGATTTCTTATGAATGCAAATTCTATGGTCTCATTTGGAAAAGAGCAAGCACAAATAATTTTGAATGTTTTGGTTTAGGATATTTTAGGATATTAACATATACTATTTAGTACGTGAGTTAGAGACAGCCTTTTCATGGTCCATGAGCAAAGCAACAAGAGTATTTTCATTCCTCATTTGCATGAAGTTTCGAATTTGCAACCAATATAAATCACTTAAATTATTAATGGTAAAGCACACTAGTTATTTGAGTAGACCTAAAAAGGAAATAAGCCAATGAAATATAGCCTTTAGTTTCTAATAGACCAGCTTTGGAAGTGGATGAACTGGTCTGAAGGAAGCCTCATTCTGATGGAAAGAGGAATCGGGGGGCAGGCATCCTCAGCAATCAGCCCAAATGATGGCTCAAGGATGTTGGATCTGTGCAACCTGCATCTTTTTTTTTGGATAATTCCATGAGGCACGATCGCATTCCTTCTCTTTGTTTCCTGGCGTAAGAGCCAGAGTCCAGTGAGAGAGACTAACTGTTGGTTGTCACGAGTCACATCGTTTCCGGGGAATAAGTGCTACCCTGGGAGGGGAGCAGGATAATATAAAAATAAACAGTTGCTTGTGTTTCCTTAATCCAATATGTCAAATCAGTAAGTCCATTTCCTTAGAAATAGCCCAGGCTTTTTGTGTGTGTGCTAGGTGGGTGAGGGCCAGAGAGTATTTCCTATCAGCACTTCTGGTCCTTCCCAATCCCTACACGTAACTGCAGCAAAATCCTTGAACTTCTCTATCTGATAAAGTACATGTTTACCTAGCAAAGTAGATATATATCAGTAAACTCTTATGCACCAGCGTGTCAGATCCAGAATTTGCCTCACTACCTTCAGCTTCATGCCAGTGTGACCGTGTAAGTCTCTGGTCTAGGGGCCAGTTCTGCTGCCTCAATCTCCTCACCCCACTGGGCGAAGCAAAGCCAGTGCTTACGACTGACCTCCTGCCTTGTTCAGTGAGAGTTCTCCACTTTCTCTAGAACTTTCTCTAGAACTTTCTCTTCAGTTCTACTGGAACTGAAATCTTTCTATGCTCTCCATCTCACTTGTTAGAACATTGATTTCTTAGTTAGGAAAAAAAAAAGTGACATGTATTTTTTATCCTGCCAGGAATTGTGCCAAGATATTTTTGCATTTATTATCTCATCAAATCCTGAAAATGAAGTTAAGATACTAATATTATCACTGTAATTTTATCAACAGAGGGGTAGCCTCCTTAATAGTTTGCTCAAATTCCCTGGCTGCCAGATTTTGGGTTGGAGGACAGATTCACGATCACCTAAGTTCCCAGTGTCCCCATCTCTGAGTTAGCTTGAATTTTAGATCACAGCAGGCCTTAAAACTGGCAAGTCTTTATAGATTCTAGTAATACTACATTTTAAAGAATGAGCTTGAATAATGAGCCTATTCTTCAACCAGTAAGGCTGGCTTAGTGGTAGGTCATCTGATGACAAGATCTGAATGAAGTAACTGAATATATATGAAATTAATATAAATAAGAATTTTCTTCAATATTAATTAATTTATGAGAAAAATTCACAATGGTATAAATTGCATTAACATGTACTTTATACTGGCTTATCTTTCTGGGAAAACTATTAGAACTGTCAGAAAATACTCCCCAGTGGTAGAAACATCATTTTCTTCCTGTTCCAATTTTTCTGACCCAAAAAGAATCACAGAAAAAATACTGATCTTGCTAATTCAGGAGAACCTCAAATATAGAAGAATCTCTATATAGAAGAATCCAGCCTCTTGTTGAGAAAATATGGCATCTAAAGTCTATCCTAAATTTGTAAAATCACTTGTTAATTTTTATAACGTACAATCTAATAGATTAGGAGGGGAGTGATATTTGTCTACAGCATCTCATGTAGTCATTTATCACAGCACTTCGTTGAAAAATTTATTCAACAAGAGTTAATAAAGTAACTAGTAGCTTTTAAGCAGTGATCGGCTGTGTTTTAAAATGCCTAATTACATTTTATTGTACATTTTTTTTCTAAATCTACAATTTTAAGAAATTCATAAAATATCAAAATCAAAATCATAATCAGGTTATTGTATTCTATTGTTTTCTCATCAAATTTTATCCGTAATGTATTTTACCAAGTTAATTTACTGCCTCTATTAGAGGCACCTTGAACAAGGTGATAGTGGTTTGTAGATTTGCTCATTTGAGATGGAAAACTCAGATGAGACTTGACCAAGGCTGATGCTTCATGACATTTGGAGGTGGTACTGCTTTTATCTTTTGAGGATAGGAGTAGTCAACGTCTCAAAATTCACACCTGTGCTCTGGAAAGAAAAACAAAAACACTAATAATCAGAACATAATTTGGGTCTAAGATTCTCATACTTGGACTTTATTCCATATGATAACCTTTATTTTTCACTGTTTAACAAAACAGTTCTACGTCAGGCATTTATACGTTTTCTCTTTTTCTTTATATCCCCCAATGCTACAAATGTCCCCAACTCCTACACAGCAATCTAGAAACTGTTGGACTCTCTTCCATTCCATGGTTGGAAGAGAGATGTTTGTCACACGTTTGGGCTTCAATGGTGCTTTCCTAATAACATAGAATGATTCTAGTCATTACTGGCCACAAAAATTTCAATGTTCATTCATCCATTTCTGGTATTCATTATGTGATTTGATTTTTCACAATTCATTCAAAACACTATAAGTTACCAGTTTAATTTCAAGAAGCTACACTTTAAGTCTTATTGTTTGTTTTCAATGTGTTCTACGCAAGATCAATTCTAGAATGTTCAGTAACGCATCCTTGAAGTTCATGCAATAACTTCCTGATTTTTTCCCCTCTTTTGGCACTTGAGGATCTTCTTATAATCTTTTATTTCCTGAAAAACTTCTATATTATTTTATATAAAAATAGATAATCCTTTTTTCTGATTATTTAGAAAATGAATTGAATTTGAAGGTGAATATAACAGACATTGAACAGAATTCCTAGAATATAAGGAGAAAGAAGATAGGAATTCAGACCACAAAAGACAGAGAGTCCAAGGTATTCCAACCCTGTGTGCAGAAAAAGAGCTGTTTGATTTTCTTATCAATTTTTACACTTCATTTTTATAGACTTAGTGTTTCAAAACCTTCCTACTGTGCTTATGCATTAAAAAGTTGAGTTAATAATGCTGGCATTAGAGTTAGAGAAGAATATGAATTTAAGTTATTCATAAATGTTAAAATTGCAATGAAACTAGTGTATACAATGTAAGAGAGTTATGCAAATGAAAATAATGCAAAATCACTTTAAATGTTACAAATAAATATTTTCGTGGCATTGATGAAAATGTCCAAAGTTCAGTATTATTTATTCTTTCCTACAAAGTCCATCTCTGGCAGTAAGAATTCCAGGAAATTACAAAATAATATCAAAGAGTTTTTAAAAGGAGTTACAAGTCACATGAGTTAGTATCATGAATACCAATTTTAATTATAATATTCCCTATGAGATAGCCCAGAGATGAACAAAGAGAGAGGCAGGAGTTTTAGAGGGAGGATAGCGGTTTATATAGTCACCTCATAGCAGGTACCTTTTGTATCATTGTCGCTCTTTCTCTCTTTTTCTGTCTCTCTTTCTCGTCTTGGTTGTCCGTACTGGAAAGGGGGAACCTCTTCCATCCCCCAGCAACAACATCACCAACAAAGTACCATGCATAGGTTACATATTCCAAGGGGGAGGACTTAAACCTCCTAGTCTGTGCAAAAAGAGCCTGTCAGTTCTATGATCACTAGCAAAGTTCTGCAAGTGGAGAGTTTGTGCAGAAAATCGGTTTTGGTGTCAAATCTGCGAGTATTAACAAAAAGTCACTCTGCTTGCTCTAGTTCTGTTGTGTATGCCTTTCTCTGGCTCCTCAGGAAAGGCTGAGACAAGACAAGTCTTAGAACTAAAGATTTAATCAATCTCTATTACCAAAAATATGACTCACAAGAGCACTGGAAATTGAGATACTCTTGAGTGGTTTGGACAAGTCAGCTTGTATCACTGGCTTTCAGTTTGCTCGTCCATAAATGACAGTTTAAACTCAGTGATGTCTAAAGCACTTATAGCCCTAAAATTCTTCTAATTTCTTCTCTCTCCTCTCTGTTATTATGTTAGAAAGTTTTCTCTTTTATGTTTATTTCCAAATGTGTGCTGAATCAAATTTCCATATGCTATTATGTTGGCACTAAAATGCAACACAGTCAAACTGTATCAGTTTGCACAAGCAAAATAATGGTCACCAGGAATTTGATAAGAAGTATCTGAGTAGAGACTGCCATCCATATTTTCATGGCAATTGGGGCCCTGCATTGTGGGGTATAGGAAACGGTAGCAAGGGTAGTTGTGCATTGTGGTAGGCTGTAGAAATCCACACTAGAATTTTTGTCTTTAAATCACTTTTGATGGCTTAAAAAAAACCAAACTTTGGTTTTTGTGCCATTTGCAAATAATGTCACATCTCTCAATGACATTCAAAATCCAAAGAGGTTCATTTCCATTCAACAGTAGCATGGAAATAATTTCAAATCAACTTTGGGACAGCGAGAGCAAAATGTTGTTTGGAAGTCATTGTGCATGGAGAATCATGTCTTACGCCATCTGTTGACAAAATGGAACTCTGCAGCCTGGATGGCTCCTGAATAAACCCAAGGAGGGTATTCGTGCTAGAAGCTAATTTAGAGAGGAGAAAAACAACAACAACAAGGCAGCAACAACCAAAAGCCATGGGGTGTCCTCATAAAAAGGCAAACAAAAGAAAGATCAAGAAGTACAAACCCCGAGCTTAGATGCCTCTTTCTTTGCACACATCTGCTTACTGAACACATTCCAATTTAATTATATAGCCAAATTACCATCCCCTTACAGAACTATTGTCATGGTTTTCAGATTCTTCCAAGTGTCAATTTCAGTGTAACTCCCTGTATATTTCAAAACAATGCCTGGAAATTTTCCTCTCTCTGCAATTATGCAACATTCAAAGATACGAGAATTTCTTTTCCCCCACCTAATCAAATTTTTCATGTTAGCTTCCTAAAAAGCACCTCCCTTAATGTACATATCTGCCTAAGTCATTTGTCTCCAGATTTTATTTAGACAATTAAAAAAATCGGTACTTAATTTTCAGAGATGTTAGAGATGTAGGATATGTATTTCCTTTACTTCAAACTTAAATGAGCTAAAATTTCTGCGTATATAATAAACGAAAACTTAAAAAAAAACCCTAATCTACTGACTATGATTGTTAAATCTCTAAAAGTATTATGAAAAGGTTTTGTTTTTTACAATAGTGGTGTCTATATTATAAAAGTTTTTGTCCAGAAAAGAAATTTCCACGGAAGCCCTATGCCATCAGAAAAGGAATTCATTTGGTTGAGAAGTTCTCTCATCATGTGCTTCTCAATGAAATGTACTTGTTGTCTACAGTGATGTAGACTTAATTAGAACAATTATTGAGGCTTTAAATATATGCCTATAAAAATGACCAGCTTTACATAGAAAAAGGAACAACTTTATTTTTATCAAAGATGACTTTATATTCTTTGATCTGATTGGTAGAATATAAGATATAAAAACTAAGAAATTGTCCAGAAACTATATAATCTACTTACAAGACATTTATTAAATCAGCCACCTATTTATATTCATCAAGCATTTATTAAATGTGTACTTTGTGCCAAGGAATATGCAAGATGATTTTTATATCCGTTATTATATTAAGTTTATACATGAATCTTTTAAGGCAAATCCTTCTTCCCTATGGAAATAATTCACTCAATATTCCATATTTTAATTATCAATGATTTGGACGCATTATGTATTATCCTCACTTTTCATTCATAGTTTGGGGTCTCTCAAATAGAATATAACAACAAAACTAAAAAAAATCAAGTTGCAATACTAATTGGATTATGAGGATTTTTGAATTCTGTTGCTATTATAGGAATTTGACTTGCATTAGCAGGAACAGAGGCGAATTTTGTGTGGCCTGAAGTTTATATAATTTTTAGTCTTTCTAAGCTTCGTCTGCTTAGAGTAAGTCCTTCTCTGCACATCACTCCTTTCCTTACTCAGAAATATATTGTTCCTAAATATCACAACGTGTAAGAAACCAACATGATTTTTAAATCTTGTAAAAGACAGAATAAGTCTGATGGAGATCTGAGTGATGGTTAGATTATTGCAAAGACTACATGCTACCCTGAGGTGCTGGGGAAAACAGCCAATGGATCCAGGCAGAAGCTCATCCATTTAGCAAATATTGGTTTCTCCAGTGGAGGCAGCTGCTTTGCTGCCCTTCTGGCTGAAATGTACTGGCAAAAGGTCCCTATGGATGCAAAGGAGGACAAAAATATTGGTGATACAGGAAAGATCTAACAAAATAAGAACCTAAAGCCAAGAGAAAAGCAGTTCATAACAACCTGTTTAGGAAACTGGGCCCAGATCTGTGTAGAGAAATGCCGGTTGCCTTGTCTTCCTTCAAATGCCAGTTGCCTTCCTTCCTTTCTAGTCTTCCCAAGCTAGTATTTAAAAGTATTTAACCATGAGCTCTCTTTCAATAACACAGGGTAAGAAGGAAAGCTGCTCTTCATTGATTCAGTCATGGATAATTGTTCAGAAAGTAGGAAGTGCTTCGGTAGAGAAAGAGCACCCCTCATTGATCAGCATGGCAGTTCACTTTGTCAGCATTTATATAAAAGCCATCATCCATAAAAATTTCTCAGAAGAGTTTGTTGTAGAACCAATTAGTAATTTGAACAAATGAGAGTGAATGAATGCCAAAACTCTATAATGTTCATTGTACTGTCTCGTGTACGACTAGGTGATTCTGAGAGTGATAAAAATTATTTTTACTTATCTAGAGCCAGGATATCATGCCAGAAATATTTTTCTCTTTTTGTAAGTATCTGGTTAAAAAAAATTAGTTGTAGATACTTCAATGTGAGGGAAGGCCTCTTTACTGGGAAGGACAGAAGAATGTTCATAGAATGTGTAGTCTCTGAACAGGAAAACAAAGATATAAATAAACAATAATTTTAAAAAAAAACATTGCATACCAATACTGTAGTACTGTAGAGGTGTATTCAATAAATTATCTCCTTGATTCTGACTCAGGTGAATTCTTTCACCTCTCGCGCCGTTGGCCTCCACCTGATTGTTGCCCCATATTTGGGAGCTCCTATATGATTGAGAGACATTCCATTTAGACACCACAAAATCTAAGTTTTGTTGCAGGATTTTTTATCTCAATACCCGGGGTTCATTGTCTCTCCACTTTGAAAAATGAAGGGATGGACACAAAATGAGCAGCAGGCAAAAGTTTATTAGAGTATTAGATCAGAAAGAAAGAATAGTAGGGAAGCTCTCTTTACAGAGAGGGGTCCTTCGAAAGTGAATGCCCATCCACAATAGGCAAGGATCCTTGTTTTATAAGGTTCTGGTTGCCCAACCTCTCCCTTCCCCCTTTGTTCCTTCTCAGGTCCTACCCTTATTGGCTGGACAACTCTAGGTCCTGGGTTGTCCATTCCTGATTGGCTTGTTTTCATTATATGAGGGGTGGTCTGTGGCCAAATTGTTCCTTGTGGGTCATACATTTTATGGTGTATTTATTTTTAGTTAGCTCGTGTGTCAAATTCCTGAT
This sequence comes from Lynx canadensis, assembly GCF_007474595.2. Taxonomy (NCBI): domain Eukaryota; kingdom Metazoa; phylum Chordata; class Mammalia; order Carnivora; family Felidae; genus Lynx; species Lynx canadensis. Next base: position 12,021,992 of record NC_044314.2, on the reverse strand, counting down.
GGAAACCTGAGGGGTATAGGTGGGGTCTGTTATATTATTAAGGGGAACCTTACACCTGAGGGGTTCTGCTCTAGTCAGACACTCCCAACATTGTTCCAAAACAGGTGTCTTTCCCCACCCAGGGACCTCAGGTCCTAATCTTCCTCCCCCTGCCTATTTTATCCTATTTTTCCCTATCGTAGTTTGACTCTCAATAGTGCTTAACCATGGATTCAGACACATCTAAAAATGTCTGGATGACATATGTTGCACACTGACCAAAGATAGATCTCTTGGTATAAAAGGTCTAGGAACCTCTGTGAGCAATTTGTCCTAGGAAAAGAAATGGTTGAAATGTATGTGGTAGTGATTAGAGATCTCACCTAATTCTTCTCTTTCTGGTCACAGGATAATGTAGCATGCATGTGATTTGCTTTCCTAATGAAATGTGAGTGGGAGTAATGTCTCAATTCCTGGTGAAAGACCGTGAAAGTTTGTTTGCTACTCGCTAAGGTCCCCACTCAATCTCAGCCATGGTGGAAGCCTCTGTTGAGAGGCCGATTCTGACTGTCAGCTCCCTGGGTGACCGGTGACCAAATCCTCTTTGCTATTTAGCTGGATGCGTCTTGTGAATGAGTATACCCTTAGGGGTTGCTGTATCAGTAATCTCAGTGATCCTTCTGGGACCTTGAGAACTACAGAAGAATCCCGGGTGGTGCATCCCAGGCGGGGCAGGAACAGAACAGGGAATCCCAGTAGAGAAAAGAACATGGATTACACCCCTGTAGGATTTCTAAAAATATTACAGTGGACTTTAAATAGGGGCTAGACATGTCTTAATTTCAGCAAGTCTGAGTTCCAGGGAAACAAAATTTACTGATAATGTGACCCAGTAATTTACTGTATCTCTTCAGGGGATTGGGTTGTCCAGAAAAGCCTGGTTACTTGTCTCTTAATTTCAATTACTGCCTCAGATATTTCTGTTTTAATGTGAATCCTTATGCTCTTCCTTCTTTTCTCAGCTATGATCATTCCAGAAGCCATAACATCATATATAAGTTTTTGAATCTTTTCTGGTAAAGACAGGGTGTTTGATATATTTTGATCATATTGATAATAACGTGATAATGTAAATTTAAATACTTAATTACAAACCAAAAACTGATATGAAATAAGAGTAAAAATTGTAAAATTGACTCAACTTCAGCTGGCCCCAAATTTGAGCTTCCCAAAACAAAAATTCCATACTGTCAACCCAGAATCTCAGAAATTGCCCTCGATCTTTGAGAGCTTCAATATTCTGCACATTTCAGAAGAAACGAGGCAAAATAAAATAATCATGAATTAACACAGCTTCACAGAGCTTTCTATAAACCATTACAAGTATGCAGTCACAAAATATTTTTAATTTATCCTATAATTCCGCTTAAAATTCTCTAAGTGATCTAGTTGAACACAATGTAGTTTAATAATTATATTACAGTTTATTAATACTTTAAATAAAATGTCTCTTCAATTAAATAGTTCCAAGTGTTTGATTCTTCAAATTGTTTAAGATTATTTTTTTCTCATCTCCTACTAAATTAAACTAATTCTCTTAGGAGCTAAAGAAATTTTGGATACACCTTGATATTAATGTAGAAAGTATCTCATTGGAAGAAAATATCCTTTGTCTCTGCCTAAAATCTTGAGTTCTACTCATTGTTTTTTGTTTGTTTGTTTTGTTTTGTTTTCCTTCCTTAAATGATTGTTTTCCTATCTGCATTAATGCAAAGTCCCCCTTAGTAATTTGAAATGGTTTTAGTAATAGGAATTATACAATGCTATGGAAATATATAGTATGGCCACTGAAGCAACCTGTAAATAAAGTTATCAGAAAACGTTAATTGCTATTTCAATGCAAGCCCAGGGTCAGTAATGCTATTCACTATTTCCCTAAGAGATTTGTTGCTATTAGGAAGATCTCGGAATCTGAACCTTCATGTGACAAGTACGAATGGTAAACTTCATGAAGTGTTTCCTGTCTTAAATGAATAAAGCATAATAGAAAACATCCTTTGGTTTCATTATAAATATCTGGGAACAACACCAGGCAGGCCAGCCTGAAAAAGAAGCAGAAATGAACAGCAACAAAGTTAGAGATGCACAACAGAAGCCCTGATCAAATTGTACCTGAAGCTTGAAGTGTCTGTTTATATTGAGGTTTGATGGGTCAATAAGTCCCATTTTCTTGAGTTGAGTCATCTGTTACTTGCCACTGAAAACATAATAACCCATGCATTCAAATACGAATCCCTTAACACTTCCATTCATTTGTAAACTCAATAAACTTTGAGTAATTGCTGATTAAATGACATTTAATTTCTATATCCACAAATTCCATATAAATGCAGTGACAGTTTGCCAATCAAAAATACCATCAGTTATACAAATGGTATGTAATGTGTCAGTCATTTTGACATTTTTGCTTAAATGAGTTTTTTAGTAGATTTAATAGATCTAATAATAAAACACAGGAGTATAACATCAAGCTTTTTTTTAAGTTAACTTAATAACTTGACCAAAAACCAACAAAAGGGGTAAAGTTCTGAAGAGGTAGTTACTATAGAAATGCTAATTAAAGTAAATGACGGTTTGAAGTGGTTTATTACATTGCCCACCATACGTATGTTTGACTATGATGCAGAAACTGAGCATTGCCTCACACAGCAGGATGGGAAAGAAATTGGTCCTAATTTTATGTGGAACAAATTGAAATGTTGTGTCAAAAAATACTAAGAAATGTATTCTTTTTTTGGTTCATTGATTTGACTTCTAAAATTTGTCTTATTGAAATAATGGACTAGTGTACAGTATGTTAACATAACAGTTTTTTTTTTTTAATTTTTTTTTTCAACGTTTATTTATTTTTGGGACAGAGAGAGACAGAGCATGAACGGGGGAGGGGCAGAGAGAGAGGGAGACACAGAATCGGAAACAGGCTCCAGGCTCCGAGCCGTCAGCCCAGAGCCCGACGCGGGGCTCGAACTCACGGACCGCGGGATCGTGACCTGGTTGAAGTCGGACGCTTAACCGACTGCGCCACCCAGGCGCCCCCATAACAGTTTTTTTAATGTTTTTATTTATTTTTGACACAGAGAGAGACAGAGCATGAGCAGGGGAGGGGCAGAGAGAGAGGGAGACACAGAATCCCAAGCGGGCTCCAGGCTCTGAGCTGTCAGCACAGAGCCCTACGTGGGGCTCGAACTCATGGACTGTGAGATGAGCTGAGCTGAAGTAGGATGCTTAACCGACTGAGCCACCCAGGTGCCCCACATAACTGTTTTTTATATGACAGAAAATATATTTAAACATCTCAAAAATTAGGATTTAGCTTTAAAAATATGTAACAATATAGTAATTTATAAAACTGGAGAGTTCCTTTTATCGTGGCATTGTGTCCCAAAAACTAAAATAGAAAAGAAACTGGAGAAGTGAGTTGAATGCAGCTGGAGAGGGCTTTGTATGCCTGTCTTGGAGCTGAGACTTAACCTAAGGACAATGCTGAGGTGTTGTAAGGAGTAAATCAGAAGACTGACATGATCATATGTGCATTGTTTTTTCAACTCACTCTAGCCACAGGCAGAAAAATGAATTGTAGGCTATACGTTTGTCATTGGAGAAAACTGTCAGAGAAAAGAAAAACTCTCCCATTTAAAAATAATATTTTTAACACTACTCAACTATCTAACAATCATTTCTTGAGCACATACTATATGTCAGACATAGTAGGATACTGACATAAACAACCTAAGACCTCCCCTATTAAAATGTGCATTGATTGAAAATTGATCATTTATTTCAAGTGTATCTGTAAGTCTCAAGGCAAAAGGTAATGGGTGTGCAGCAATATTTGGGCAAATTTTGCTCTACTATTTTGTAATATTACAAGCAATGATCTATGCCATATGATGTGCAAATGATAAAGGTTTGGTGCATATGAAAATAATTTTGTTACAATAAAAGTCATCTAAACCTCTCAAAAAAGTAATTTACTATGTTTATAGATATATTAGGAAAATATTATAGAAGATTATTGCAGAAATGGTACATTTAGGTGGATTCTAAAGTGTATCTTTTGGGTCACAGTAGTAATAAGCTGTGTAGATATAAAAATTAGAAATTAAAAATGGAGAGGGAGAGGGAGAAAGAAACTTGGAAAGAAAGAAAGAAAAAAAAGAAAGAAAGAAAGAAAGAAAGAAAGAAAGAAAGAAAGAAAGAGAAGGAGATAAGGAAGGAAGGAAGGAGGGAAGGAAGGAAGGAAGGAAGGAAGGAAGGAAGGAAGGAAGGGGGGAGGGAGGGAAGGAAGGAACAAGGAAGGAAGGTAAGTAGGAAGAAGGAAAGCAAAGAATATATTGGTGTCCAACATGAAAGCCACAACTGGTATACGAAATCTGGTTCTTAACAGCAGTAACGCTGAATTCTTCTTATTTCCACTGAAAAGCAATCTTCGACTCTGTGTGGGACAATTATCGCTCAGTTACTTTCCAGTCGGTAACAAGAAAGAAGCACCAGAGACAAGTGTTAGTAGGAATGGTCCTATCCAGTTTTGGGGGACATGTGGCCAGTTATTACATGGCTCCTTTACCTTTGGAAGCAGATTCCTCAGTTGATGGGTGACATAATTCCTTAAAATCCTAAGCGTTTCTGTCCTTCTTGCTTTTGCTATTCAACTTATTTAATCACGCCCACATGAGGACTTACTTTGTAGAAGCCATCTAAATGGGACACATCAAGGAAATTCCTGCAAAATGATGACTTTTTTATACACAGGATTAAATACACCTTGACTTGTATGGATGCGTATGGATGATTTTCGCACTGAAAACACGAAAGACGCCAGACTGCCCACACTGACACTTGCTCAAGTTAGGCTGAAATATCTCAAGATTAATAACTGGGAGATATTTTCGAGGAAGGCCTTGGGCCTTAAAAGTGGACTTCCCCTCTATGCCTTTTCTTACACTTGGCTTGTTCAGTTTTCTGAGAATTAGCTATTGTTAGGGAGTAGATGTCTTTTGGAATATCTGGGCCAGCTGCAGCTTATCCAGGGTCCAGGTCTTAGTCCAATAAATACACAGGACATTGAATCCAACCAAAAATTCCCATTACTTACCAAAGTGGATTAAGACTGAGGTTAATGCAAAGCTGGCCATTAAAAGGGCATGCAAAAACTTCAGACCTTAGGGGTAAGTTGTGCAGTATTTAGCACAGCGGTTAACTCGGAAACGTAATTGCCGGGTATGATGGTTCCAAATCAGTGCAGCTTTTACTGATATTAAGATCCACCCTTCGGGATATATAACATGTCCCAAGAGTTCAAACTCAGACCATAAGAACATTAACTCTCCTGTATTTTTATAGAGGTTATAGGGCCAGGAAGTTGCCAAGATGGTTCAGAACAGGGAATATATGACTCTATCTCCCAGATTTAAAACCACAGCCTGGTATCTAGGAGATTACTGGAGAGGGACTTCATGAAGCTGAAGCATTTAACCCAATAGCTGAATTCTTGGGCCTTGTTTGAGAGCACTTCCCTGAAGCATTTGCAAATATAAAATTTTGGATAATAGTAAAAGCTGACTAATAAACTTCAACTTATTTCAAAATTTACTAGCCTAGACCATATCTTTTGAGATACTGATCATTTAAATGAAGCTAAACCTTGAACAAAGAAATAAAAGATAAGCCAAGATTTATATCAAATTTTGGAAATCAGACAGATGATAGATAGATCTTCTAAACAGAAGACATACTGCCCAGTAGTTTTCTCTTTTCAAGACCTTTTCTTTGCTTTCATGACCTGATTTTATCCCCTGGTGTCCCTTCTCATTGCTGAGACTCTCTTTCTGTAAGTACACTTCACTTACAAATTTTTATTTATAATCTCAGAATAGTTCTGGTGCTGAGGATATATACATTAAAAAACACACACACACAAGATCTCTGACATTATCCTGCTAATGTTATATGGAGAGACAGCCAGCAAAGAATAAATAAGTAAACACATAAATAAAATTAATTTGGTAAGTGAAGACGATTTAAAAAGTAAAGCAAGGCAATTGGCCGGAGTGAGTCTGGGAGAGAACAGGGAGACAACATCTGACATTATCATGTAGGGGTAACATGATCGTCTCTTCCTTCTGTTCATTTCATCCTTTGTGCTTAGTTGGTCTTCACTGTACTTAGTATTTTGTTTTTATATTTTATGTCATCAAGGTCTGTGGGTGACTTAATCAGTTAAGTGTCCCTCTCGATCTTGGCTCAGGTCATGATCTTGGGGTCATGGGATTGAGTCCTGTGTTCGCTCCATGCTCGGCACAGAGCTTGCTTGAGAGTCTCTCTCTCCTCCCTCTGCCCCTCTCCCACTACACTCTCTCTCTCTATCTCATGCACTCTCTCTCTCTCAAAAAAAAAAAAACAATTATATTTTATGTATTCAAGAAAGTGTTATCAATGAATATATGAGATCAGATCACTAAATGCAAGTTTTCATTTTCTCTCTTATTTTTGTAACGTTCCTGAGCAGACCTGGAAATCAAAAGTAGGGTAAGCTTTACAATATATATTATATTCACTGGTTGAAAGAAAATACTATTAAATGTTTGGGCTTTCCACCCCCCCCCCCCCCCCTAGCCCAAATAAAGGAGTAAGTGATGAAAAAGCAATTTAAGACAAAAGGAGATATTACAAACTGTACTAAGACAGAGAAAATGTTCCTTAAATGAGCTTAGCATTTGGGAACAGTATTGAGTTGATGCTTTTACTATCTAAAGCTGTACATCAATATCTGCTGGAGGGTGTAGATGTTCTACTCGAGAAGAAATTAGCACAAACATCCAAAAACATGTGACCGCAGCACAGAAATGTAGAAACATAAAAGAGCATTTACGTTTCTGCAAAAACAATTTCTGCATGTTAAACAGGCATAACATTTCTAATCCACTAAAACCTAAGAGTTGTTTTGTTTGTTCGTTGTATCTGGTGTGCGACGACATACTGATTGGGGGTCCACACGGGTCCCCTACAAGGACAATAGCAAGGCCCCTCACGCACCCCAACTCTCCACACCGGGGTTCTCTCCTTTCATGCAAACAATAGCTTATAGCACTAACCCGCACAGCAGCCTGGCCCATCGTAGGGACCGTTTGCTGTGGAGCTCCGACTCTGGGGTCGAGAGCCTGTGTTCAGTCAGTGATCACAGCTCTAACACTTGACTCTTGTGTGACTTTGAGAAAATTGCTTAAACATATGTCTGGTTTTCTTGACAGTCCCAGACAGTAAATAGTGGCAGTACCTCGTATCGTGGGGTTGTGAGAATTAAGTTAGTCAATGCATATAAAGGCCTTGGAACAAGGTTTGACACGCACACATACAAAAACCTTTCCGTAGAAATATATCATCATCATCATCATCACCACCACCATCATCATCATCATCATCTATTTAGCTTCCATCAGTCTTTCTCTACGTTATTTTCTCAATTTAGTCAGAACTCAGGGGGAGGAAAACAGACCATTATCACATATCACTATTTGCAGAATGGACCAGGAAAGTTGAAAAATAAGACTGGAACTAAAACTTAGGGCTCAACAACGCAACTAGAAGATTTAGTAAGGCCTGGGAACAGAAGGTCAGAGATTCTGACCTTGGCAGTGGGAAAAGATACTATGGCATAGAATTCCGCTGTACGTGGAAAAATTCACACAGGCTAAATTTTCAGCAGTAGCGCCGGATGACCCGAGTGGACTTGATCTGTGAGAGCCAGCCAACGAGTCAACTGGCCACCAGGGGTGCCTGGGAGACACCAGAGGCTTACGGAAGCGCCTGCCGGGCTGCCCTGGTTTTCTTTCCTAGGAGATGTCATACCTCTGGTTTTCCCCAGGCTTCATGAATAAAAATCAGTGGGTTAGAGAAGAAAAAGCAAGGGGTTGCAGGAGGAGAGCACTTCCTTTCCCAGCCTGATGCTGTACCCCGCCCCGGCTTCCTGAAACCCGAAGTTGTTGACTTCCCTTAAGGGAATCCAAACTTACAAACACAAAAGTATGTACAGAAGTGAATATTTGGTTTGAATGTGGAAAGATATTACAACAAATTTTAAATTTTAAAAGGCTGGCAGGTAATGTTAACCATCACAAAAAATCCAAAAACATAAAAAATGTTTTTTGTTAAATAATGGCCTGCTGTCGCTGTAATGATCCCTCTCCCTTTTCTTGCCGTATTGGTTGATTGCCTCTTTATACGGAAAAAAAAGCGTAATATTATTTTTATAGACTTAATAAAATGATAGCTTTGCTATTCTTCTAGCGTATTTATTTATAAATAAAAATGCGCTCTTATCTTACTAGTTTTGGAATATCAGTTGCACATTTACAACTTGTAGAATGATGTCATATATGTTTAAAGTTATTTTTTCTTTAAAAAATTTTTTCTTAATGTTTTTTTTTTATTTTTTTTATTTTTGAGAGATAGAGACAGTGCGAGTAGAGGGTTGACAGAGAGGGAGACACAGAATCCCCGGCAGGCTCCAGGCTCCCAGCTGTCAGCACAGAGCCTGAAGCAGGGCTGGAACTCACAAACCACGAGATCATGACCTGAGCTGAAGTCAGATGCATACCCGACTGAGCCACCCAGGCACCCCTGCAGCTATTTTCAGTATGAGACAATCTCTGACATGTTTTCTCATCAATGCGCTGTAAGATTTAAAAGGGTTTTCTTGGGGCTCCTGGGTGGCTCATTTGGTTAAGCGTCTGACTTCGGCTCAGGTAAGTCAGAGTCCTGCAAGGGGTGCTTGGGATTCTCTCTCTGTGCCCCTCCCTGACTTGCGTGGAGACTTGTGTGCTCTCTCTCTCAAATAAATAAACTGAAAAAGAAAATAATAATCATAAAAGGATTTTCTTCAGGTTGAATTCCGGCTCTCTGTATTTCAAACTTTGTTTCCTCATAGGTCTGGCTTTGGGTGCCATGGGCTATGATATGGTCTCTGACCCTGCATTTAAAATATCAGAATGCGGGGCACCTGGGTGGCGCAGTCAGTTAAGCGTCCGACTTCGGCCAGGTCACGATCTCGCGGTCCGTGAGTTTGAGCCCCGCGTCAGGCTCTGGGCTGATGGCTTGGAGCCTGGAGCCTGTTTCCGATTCTGTGTCTCCCTCTCTCTCTCTGCCTCTCCCCCGTTCATGCTCTGTCTCTCTCTGTCCCAAAAATAAATAAACGTTGAAAAAAAATTTTTTTTAAATATCAGAATGCTATCGGAATCACCATGGTTACATTCCTCCTTCTGTACGTCCAGCAACAACATAATTGGGCATGAAGTGAGCCACGTACTTCATTCCAATAAAACCAAGCTTGATATTATCATCTCCAGCTCAGTTCCTCATCTGACAACTGGTTCGGATCCAAAACCAAATTCATATTAAGCCAACACTACCTAGCCCACGAGTATGTGTGATGGAGGGAAGGCAGCGTGGAAGGACACATTTGTCTGTGTCAAGGCAGTTTAAACACTTTGTTTTTGCATTTTTTACAAAACGTTAGACGTACGTTTGTTTGTCTGTGTCAAGGCAGTTTAAACACTTTGTTTTTGCATTTTTTACAAAACGTTAGACTCCATTTCTACAGCCTACATTGCCTTTTAGGGTAAATGTGGGAAAAATAAATCGGGTGTGCTGATCTGAATTCCCTTCCTCCTTATGAGGAGAGAGCCTAACTGTCCAGAACCAGAGTTCCCTTCTGTTTTCAACATACCGATAGTCCCATCACCATCTCTACACTCACCCCCCATGCCCACCCACACCTTGTCACACACACACGGAGGGAGACCCAGTCTATCCTGAGCAGGACTAGGTGTTAGGGCTGCTAACTCTGGAGCTGAGATTCCATATTTACACGGATTTCACAGTCAACATCTTAGATACACATTTAATATTAAAAAATAAGTTGATAGCTGGGCCTCCAATTGACCTGATATTTTAAATTTCTCAGTATGAATAAAAATTGAGAGAGAGAGAGAGAGAGAGAGAAAATATATCTTAGCAGTCTCTCCATGTGCAATCATATGTTCCCCATTTAAATTAGCATAGTGAAGAATTTTTGGAAGTTACTCCTTGGACTGTCGGACAGCTCTGTAAAATTGTCCGATTTCTCACATCTCTTATTAAAGTCTTCATTTACTCTTTAATTGTGCTTACTTGCTCTTTTTTAAAAAAAATTTTTTTAACGTTTATTTATTCTCATAAATAAGAGAGACAGAGCATGAACGGGGGAGGGTCAGAGAAAGAGAGGGAGACATAGAATCTGAAACGGGCTCCAGGCTCTGAGCTGTCAGCACAGAGCCCGACGGGGGGCTCGAACTCACGGAGTGTGAGATCAGGACCTGAGCCAAAGTCAGAAGCTCAACCGACTGAGTCACCCAGGCGCCCCATGTGCTTACTTACTCTTTAATTGTGAAAAGGCTTTCCCTGATTGCTTTAAAATGACGTTCTGGGAAAATTCAGGTCTGGACCAACACGACAAATCTGTTGTGTGGACATCATTTGTTCTGTACCCATCGCTTATGAGGTAATTTGCATTTGAAAAAAAAGGCACACTGTGTAGCACAGGACAGACTTTTAGGAGAGAGATGATTCTATACATGGAGAAACAGAATTTTGGCTTTTCAAACTGTATGACAGCCAGCCCCATCACAGACACCTGAGTGAGTCCTTTGAAGAAAACTTTAAATAAGTAAAAATGGAATCGATTTTGACTAAAGTCCCTGTGCATTTTCCAAGACAAACAGGTAGGCTTTACTGCCTGCTCACCACAGTATGAAGGAAAGATGAGTGACTTTTTTGTTTTTTTATTGTATCACATTTAGATAGAAAACAACAAGAATTTGGACACAGGAAAATGCAAACAGGAGACAGTGGTATTTAACAGGGATGATACAGCTACTCGGGAGAATGTGGTTCAGGTGCAATAAGGACTGTGGTGGACAGTTTGAAGCTTCTAGAAAGAGATACCATACTCACATTTGGGGTCAGGAGAGAGGCAGGCACTGTTCATAAATGGAGTCAGTGGACAAGAAGTTCTTATGTACAGGAGCCATTTGGGTATTCCAGTAACAGGGTGTGAGAATTCACAATTGGAGACTAGAGTCAGCACAAATCCAGACTATTATAGTTTATTGTATAATAGACAATTATAGATGTTGCTGATTCATGATAACTGGTCCTTTCTATTTTAGAGGAAGAAACCTTCAAAATAACCTTTCTACCTGAAGCCAGAGTTTAAGTTTTTCTACTAAATGCTCTGTCTCCTGAAGAATATTCTCTCAGTCTGGATACTATGTCTATTAAAGTGTTCAAAAAATTCGAGGAAAAATTAGGTAATGGTAGGAAATGATAGACAACCTGAGAACTATGACCCTGCTATGAGCAGGAGGTCAAGGCTTGACTTCTTCCATAAACTTTAAGCTCCTTATAGCCCCAAAGCAAAACATTTGTCCACAACACAATGGTAGCTTACGACATAATTGTTGATTGGTGATTAAATATAGGTCATAAAGTTATTTCTAAATTTACCCTTCAATTTCTTCTTATTCATAATATATACATAGAATACTTAATTTAAACTATGAAAGAATGTTTAAATTGGAATATAATTATGTGTCATTTTAGTTAACTGAAGAGACCCTTTTGAATGACTCACATACTCATGAACGAAATATTCAAAAATAGGTTCTAACTTTAGATAACTTGTGAACTAGACGTACTTTTTCTTTTCAGATGCCAGTGACTTTTTTTTTTTTTTACCATCAAGGAAATATTTTCCACATGATACACCTCATGCTTGTCCTTTTTGACATTCTTTTTGGTACTGATAAAATGATTGAAATATATCCATTACTATTTTTTAAAGTAGTAATTATGGGTTTATAATGGCTTAAGATATCAATTTACCTACAGAAGATCGTTTCAACTTATTAAGAAAAAACATGAAAGACAGAAAAAAGCCTTAAGTGATAAAATAACGAAGTCAGAAGTGTATGCTAACTGCACTAAGCACATAGCCTGACATGCCCTCAACAGGTGATGGTGTCTTCCACTTGCTCATTACTACATTCTGGAAATATTTGAATTGCCGATATCTTACAGGTCTAATAGTGTCCCGTAGCCACTCAACGGGATCTCACACACATATTTCACAATAACTGAGCACTAAATAATCTGACAACGGCTGATAATCATTAGCGCTCCCTGGCCTCCCCTGGGTCATCTATGGAATCTTTACAAAATAGTTCTAAATGGAGTTTTTCCCCCCAATGTTTATTTATTTTTGAGAGACAGAGAGAGATAGAGCACGAGCAGGGGAGGTGAAATCATGACCTGAGCCAAAATCAGACGCTTAACCGACTGAGCCACCCAGGCACCCCATTGCAAAATAGTTCTATAACACTGGCAAGTTCTCTTAGGTGGGTTAGGGATTTGTAGAAAAGTTTTCATGTCTAGCTTAATAAAAATATGTTGCTATCTTTTCCTTTAATTTGAAATGTTCTCTAGAGAGGCAGATTGAAGATTTCCAGCATCTGGGATCAGAATGTAAAGAAACAGTCACCAACTGTTGGCCTGGCCTTTTGTTCCTCATCTTGATGAGTCATTGGAGTGCACCGGTCGGTTAAGTTATTTTTCCTTAAGATTCGACAATTCTTAAATTCCTTCAAATGAAGAACTATGGCAACTCAAAAATTAACAAAATGATGCTTCTTGCTTCACCTGAAACATGACCTACCAAGTATGGAGGTAAATAACAGATTAATAAAAGGAAACCTTCACAATACCCTTAGATCCAGCTTTCAACACACACTTTCAGTTGTGTTCTGGAAAAAGATTGTTTAAGGGTATAGTGTATAATATGGTAACTCAAATGTCAAAATCTATTTCTACAAGTGGTCAGTAATAATGACTGTAATTATGAACCAGTGTTTTATTTATAAAACGTTGTTTTCCTTCCCATCTAGAGTTTCAAAGTGTTTCACTGGATGATATATGGATGATGATGTTGAGCTGTGTGCTGTGTCTATGTTGGCAAGAATTCGAAATGGTTGTGTGTGCAAATGGCAATGAACCCCAGAGACAGGGAATGTGCCCACCTTCCTCAGTGTATTTGTACATCCATCAGTTTCTTTCCTACATCAAATTACTTTCCCTTTGCTGTTTTCCTCTAAAAAGCTATATGATAGATCTAAAAGCTCTAAAATATCTGTATACAAGATATACCTGTAATTTTAAATGTTTCTCTGGAGAGGTTAGGAGTACACTCACACAAATATTCTATTTACTATTTATTTCTATTGCTGTTATGCTCTTGTTTATAATCTTTGTAATTTTAATCATCATTATAGTTTGAAAATATTTTCTTAATGTGCATATTATTTAAATTGGCATCGATGGGTTATTCATAGACCTAAGAAGGACCCCAAAATATATATTCTAGCTGATTGTTAATAGTTATGATCCTTTTACTAAAACTATCTGTGGCAACATTAGTCACGAGGCCTAGAATGCAATTATTTCTTTAAAAAATATTTTCTTGGCCAAAAATTGCAATAATGGTAAAATGACCAAGATCATACATTATTTTTCAAATAGATCTTAAATGTCATTTGATCTCTGAAGTAAGCAAAAGGAGAGAAACCTACCAAGTGGTACAGTCTGTGGGCTGTGTTGATAAATCCAACAGAAAGAGTCTTGGGAAAAAAAGACGACCTTTATTCACTGCCTGATTTTGGCCAGATCTTTTCGTGCCCGTTCATATAATTAAACCATCTTAAAAGTGGTGTTTCTTATCATAAATATTTTATAAAAATGACAGAGAAAATATTAGTAGTTAGAATAGCTGGAAATTTCTCTGACCATCTGTGTTATATATTGTATGTGTGACTCATCCCATACCCAGCTTATATTTTCATAATTGGCTCTTTAATCTAAATACCAAATGATCAACCATGGATGCCAGCTTGACTGGGATGAGAATTACAAGCATATGTACAGTACCTCGGGTTATTATTGTCAGAACACTACAAAATATGTTTGTGACTCTTGTATATAATTACACCCTGGACTCATTATAGCTAGTAATAACGCAGTCTTTTATTCAAGTCAGGATTACTCTGGACCCAGTGTAAATGTTGCTCAGCTATATTAAGTCATTCAGAACATAGATGACACTGCTGAAGGTTGTTTGGGAACAATCACAACTAAATTGGCAGATTCAATAGCACAGGAGAGCTGAATCCAAATGCTGGGTTGAGAAAGGAAAATGCACAAAGTGGCTTTACCTGGTCAGTGACAAGACTCATCACAGTGTATTCCCAGTTTTCTTTCTACAGATAGAGACAGTTCCTGTGCAGCTGATGTCTAATGTGTTGATGTTATTTATCACAATAATATGATGTAGCAAACATTTGGTTTTAACAGTGATCTGGAAAGAATAACGAGCAACAACTCACACCATCTAGGTTTTGAATGAGTTTACTATAGCTGTGTTTGGTAGGATAGGATGCAATACTGAAATTCTTTTTTCTATTATTTTAATCATCTACAGTTGGCAATTTCAAAGTAATAGAGAATGCTAAATTACTGACTCTCTTGATGAATTAGAATGTCCTACAACCCAATCTCCATTACGATCTAAAATTTGTTCTTGCTCTGCTTTAACTCACCTCTTCTCATGATTGGCTTATCTCTGTTCAAACAATACCTCCTCCAGGCCCCAAGTACACCATATTGTTTATACTTCTTATGCCATTTATCTATCTATCTATCTATCTATCTATCATCTATCCATCATTTATCTATCATCTATTTTTATCTATCTGTCATCACCTATGACATTTATCTATTTATTTAAATACTAATTTGTTCAGTCTTTCCACAATATAATGTATGGTTTCTTACATAAAGGCAGGGATCCTTTTGTCTTGATTACAATTATATTCCCAAGTCCTAGCATGGGACTAGACATATTGAGTACTCAAAAAATATATTGTTAAATGAATAAATGCTTGAATAGAATACAAACCATTTGAAGAAAACTGTTTGATCCTAAAGAGTTGGATTGATCTTATTGTTGTTATGGTGATAGATAGTGTATTAATAATACCTATTAACTTAGCTCGAAGTAAGTCCTATATCATTGGATTTACAGATTGAAAATTTGTTTGGGCATTTTACAAAACTGAATATTATTGCTGTATTCAAGATTAATTTATTGCTTTGAACCAGACAGGGACATTTAGAAAAATTGTCCTGATTTACCTTTAATTTTACCCTTATAATTGAAGGAAGGTTTCCTGGCTTCTTTTTCTTACCTGAAAAAAAAATGAGGGTGGGGTAAATATGATACTAGTTCAGCTTCCTTATCAACTTCCTCATAATACTTAATTTTATCCTAAAGTCTGTAATACTGATTTCTCCTAATCTTCATATCCAGAACCCCAGGAGATAATCCATTCGATGGATCACCTTTGATTGTTCTTGGATCTGATTGTTAGATAAATGATGATGACATTGTTTTAAATAAAATATTCTTGGGGCACCTGGGTGGCGCAGTCGGTTAAGCGTCCGACTTCAGCCAGGTCACGATCTCGCGGTCCGGGAGTTCGAGCCCCGCGTCGGGCTCTGGGCTGATGGCTCAGAGCCTGGAGCCTGTTTCCGATTCTGTGTCTCCCTCTCTCTCTGCCCCTCCCCCGTTCATGCTCTGTCTCTCTCTGTCCCAAAAATAAATAAAAAACGTGAGAAAAGAAATTAAAAAAATAAATAAATAAAATATTCTTCTTTAAAACATCAGGTATCTCTTAACATTTTTATAGGTCATCTCTCATAGTATGATTACAATTGTTTTAGTTATTCTCAAAAATCCTACTTTATAAAACAAACAAATTACACAATCTCAGACAAATAGAGTTGAAAGAGATCCTAGCCACCTGGACTGCTTTTCAGATGAGAAAATGAGAAATGCTTTTCAGTGTTATTTAATAAATTACTCCAAGGCACAGAGATGGCTGGTGGGGAACTCAGGGTGAATATTCCAGGGCATTATGTTCTTTCCATTAAAATAGTATGCTGGTTTTAAATTATTACTTTAAAAAATACATCTTCTGTAGAGTATTATCTATTCTATTAAGAGACAGAGAAGTACACAAACAGGGTAAAATATTATAGCATTTCTGCAAAAGTATCTTCCTCCTTTGAGTTTTATGACTTTGTATGTGATACTTGGATTACCTGCCCCATCATGTGCATTCAGACGTCTTTATTAATCCTGGAAAACCCTGTTCAATCAGGACCATTGTGGTGGGAGGTTCACTGAACATCCTTCCTCCATCCAACAAGAGTTACAACCCTTTAGAACGAATTTGTGTATACCTCCCACATACTACAACTGCAGGGAGTATTACTTGTAATTTAGTATACACAATGGTCCAAACATTTTCAAATATATTAATTGATATTTATGCAGCAGAAGCAGTAACTGGTACCGTATTATATCTCCACTTAGTGCCCAGAAAAATTGCAGAAAATTACAAAAAGTTTCATAAGAGGAATGCATGGTTTGTGGGAGAGATCTAGTCCTGTCTCCCTCTAATCATAAATGTATTCAGCTTGAATAGAAACTTAGTTGAGTTCCATGAGTCCGCTGTTTAATATTTTGTAATAAAACATTATACGGCCATTTTAAGTCACAGAACAGAGCCTGAATTCAGTAATTTTAGTGCTTAATAATGATACAAACTCCAAAGCCATTTTAAACTTAAGGCTTTACCTATTCTCTCAGCTGCACCTGCTTTCAAAACGTCAGCTTTTAAAAATTGAGGTGTGGTCAGCATGTTATCTTCTCTTTCTGAGCTTCAATTTTCCCCTCTGTATCTTGACAGTCCCCAAATTTCCAGGGATTGGAGCGAGTGGGTTGGAGAAGAGGGAGGGTTTTTCTCGAAAAGCCCTGACTTGGGAAGATGGCACTGATTTGCTGCATACCTTGGAAATAAAAGTTCAAAGTTGAATCTTCCTCTAGTGGTCATGTTTGCGGGTGGCTTGGAGTCTACTAAGTTGCTGGGAAACTCTCCTCTGGATATACTTCCATCAACAACTGCAGAGAAATCCTCCTGGGGGACACAGAGACACAGAGACCCAGAGAGGCAGTGATAAACGTGTCTCAACCAAGGGAAAAAGGAATGGGGGGATTTTATTCATATGCCATTTTTGGTTGAAACTTGCTCTTAGGAGAACGTGTAGAAAGACCTAGAGCAAGTTCCTGTGATCAGAAGTATGTCTTCATCCAACACATAATAGCTGTTCCCACTAAACAACCTTTAGCTCATGAAAGGTATGGGTGTGGTCCCCAGAGCCTCATCTGCTGCGCACACCCTGTTCCATGAAAGTTACTATGGGGAGAAGGGACATTGGATTCTCTGAGTTCCCTTTCTATCAATGACAGATGCCCAAGTTATTAGAGAAAACTGATAACAGAAAATATATATAAATATGTTACCATAGGACCAAGTATGTCCTTATGTATGCTTCTAGCACATTTTTCTCAAATACGGTATTTTTATATTACAGTGAGAAAACTGTTTTAATGATGTTAAGCTAAAGTGTAGAGATGTAATCTTTCTGAGTTCCCTGGCTTCATATTATTCATTTAGTAGTTTCTCAAACATGGATAGCTGAAGGTTTATTAATTTTGTTGGCAACATCAGTGGTCAGGGGGAACTTAAAAGCAGACAAATGTGAATTGTCATAAAATTTGCTGGTCATGGATTATTAACCTTGAAAATAATTAACTAGATTTTTAAAATATTTTTTTGTTTATAATTTGAAAATAAGATAAATAATAATACAAGTAATAAGATTTTTGTTTATAATTTGAAAAAAAAAGTTAGGTCTTGTCTCGGTTCTGAAGTTTGTGTCAATGTCATATAAAATTCGTCTCAAATGTTACCTACTTAAGAAAGCTATTTCTTACTATGGACCCGAATAGGATTAACATCTCACCACCTTGCACTAATTCTGCACCCTCTCCATACTTCAAGACTATCATTATATGTTTTTATGATTTATTATTTAAATCCAGTTTCCTCTGTAAAAGCCGTGACTGCATATTGACTCCGTATTTCCAATGTCTATCTCAGATGTTGAGACATGTTTTGCTTAAGCAGATTACAATTCAAAGACAACCAATAAGAAACTAAAATAGACACACACGAGTATATATAGAAAATAGATTACCCTGGTACCAAAGAAAAGTAAACAATGTCCACAGATATTATATAAATATAAAAGGTCAGTTTTTTAATTTTATTTTGGGTCCCAGTCATGCGAGCAATTATTAAAAATGTGGCTGTGTAGTTCTAGAACAATAGTAATGCCAATCCTTTCACTTTTAAAGGCCAAATAATAAAGAACAAGTGGAAAAATAGAAATCACCTTTGGAAAAAAGAAACACACACATGACAAGCTACGGTTTTTCAATAAGGAGCTGTTTTGTTCCTTAGATGAACATAAGACAAAAAACAGACTTGCATTCTTATAGCTATATCTGGTTAATGGAACATCTCACTAGATAAAATGTTTTTGACAGTCAATGTAAGACTCTGTTTATAAATCAATACTTTTCCTTAATTTTGTAATTTCCCATTTTATTCTCTGTAGATAAATAAATATTTGACTTCTCAGCATCAAATATTTTCTCTTTTGAATGCTCTTTGCTATCAAAGTTCATTACGTAGTTACCAAATAATTTTGTCACCTGAGCATTCTCCTTTGCGTAGTTTCAAGTGGGAAAATATTGCATTGATTCCAGCATTTATTTTATATAAAAATTGCAAATCACAACATAATGCATCTGGCCAGAAAGCATCCCTAAGGAAATAAAGGAAAATAGCAATTGTTTCAAAAGAATCCTCAAGGCTTGACCAGATGCCATTTGAGAGATGAAGAGGTCCATATATTTGACCAAATAGTAAATAAAGTTTGCAACTCTTTGGCACATTATCCTTTATGTATATTTATTTAAATAAAGCTAATATTTATGCTCATATGAAAAAAGTGATGCTCCATATCAGCAATATTTGGGAATAGCTGAGTTGATCCAAAAATCAAAGCCTGCTGTCTGTAATTGAGGAAACAAATACTTAAAAGTCTTCATTTGCATCTGTACACGTTCAAGTTTCATTAAAAGCATTCCTATGGTTAATAAATTGTTTAAATAGATCAAGGGCAGACAGTCCCCCAAATGGCAACACATATTTCTAAAAATGACGTAGAAATGCATTTGTCTCATATTTCGAAAAATGGCAACTCGTAGTTCACATAATCTTTTCTTTTTCCTGTAGCTCACTTTAAATACTGTTGACTGTCTCAAAAAAATGTACTCACTCACTAGTTCACCCATTCACTGGAACATTTATTTAATCTTTCATTGTTTTGCCCAAATGTACATTATGATGAAAGGTATCGAATGTCTTGCTGAAGTCTGAACGCTACATGTGGGCTAATTTTACCAGCTGCCAATCATAAATTCGCTGACAAAGCTATTTTGGCTTCTAGTGAGCATGTATTTCTTTTCTAAGTCATTCAGAAGGCATCCAGCTATTATATTACTTGGTTCTAGGATCTTCTCTCTTGTTATCACTGGGTGAGTTGGTCTCCTTTGACTTTTTGTGAACTTCTCTGCTTTTGGTACCTCTGTGTTCCATAAGGTTCTTCAGAAAAGAAAGCTAGATTGGCGTTGTAGTAGATTTCTCAAAGTCTTGAAAATATAATAATTGTTTGTATGTATGCAGACTGATCTTGCTCATTTTGACATTTCAAATAAGCCCTATTTAGGCTCTTTGGTATCTTAAAACATGTAGCTGTGCTGGATTACTTTTTTATGTATTAGAAAATAATAGAGAAATAGAGAAATAGAGAAATAAATTTTATTTATTATAAAATAATAGAGAAAACATGTTCTTTTGACCTTCCGCACTGTCACATGGATGCTCTGTGCTCTATGCAGAGGCCAAGTTCTTCCACAGAGATTATTCTAATGTCATTATCTAGAAGGGGGGACACAGGAATGCCATTAGGCACATACATGGCTTTAAGAAGACATATGCCTGAGACTATTATTTCCAACTTGCTGACATACTGAAGTTTGGTTAACCTTCACCAGGAGGCAGGAGTGCTCGATTTGGTGGTTCATATTTATACAGATTTTTTTCAATATATGGTGGGGTTACATCTCATCAAACCCTTTGTGAGTTGAAAGTATTATCAGAGCTTGGCCTAGCCTTTCTTAATTGTGCTCAGAACACTTTCAGTAGGCTGCAGTTGGGCGAAATCATAGAACACAAAACCTATTTGTTAATCGAGTGTTGACTATCTTGTCTAATGTATTGATTACCACACTGAAAGGGAATGAGAGAATGGTGTGGACACGGATGGTTGTCAGTGTGTTGGTGGTTGACCCTCACTGGTCCCTGGCTGACTGGGAACCAAGGTGCTGCCCTCCCACCCCCCAGCATCATGGAAGAGGGCCACGCCACGTATCACTGGCTCGGGGAGGGATCTACATTCAAAATGCCAAGTACAATTTCCACTAAATGTGTATCACTTTCACACCATCACGAAGTTGAAAAATCCTGTCAAACTATCACAAATGGGGACTGTCTGTAATGAACTATAATAAATATTAGCATATTTTACCTTCCATTCTGTTCTCCCCAAATCAGGCATCTTTTTTTAAATTTACTAAAAATATTTTTTTACTTTTATTCTTTTCATTTTTTGATATTTAAATTTTTTGAGAGCAAGACAGAAACAGAGCACAAGCAGGGCAGGGGCACAAAGAGAGACACACACACAGAATCCGAAGCAGGCTCCAGGCTCTGAGCTGTCAACACAGAGCCCAACCCAGGGCTCGAAGCCACAAACCAAGAGATCATGACCTGAGTGGAAGTCGGATACTTAGCTGACTAAGCCACCCAGGTGCCCCAGGCATCTTTAATAGTACTTCTCTGTGGATACATTTTAGAAAGTAGAAACAATAGTCTTATTTTGCATTATATAATTACCAGAAAAAATATAAGCTGATTAAAGGTTAGATCTAAAAAGAATCTGAGTGACCATGTAGGCAGAGCTCCTTGTTTTTCCAGAGAAAATCCAGAATGATTAGAGTGCATTATCCGATGGCAAAGTTCTAGGATTCTGCAACTGTCAAATCAATATTTTACACA
Organism: Lynx canadensis; assembly: GCF_007474595.2. NCBI lineage: Eukaryota > Metazoa > Chordata > Mammalia > Carnivora > Felidae > Lynx > Lynx canadensis. The sequence continues at coordinate 12,000,717 of NC_044314.2, read as the reverse complement.
ACAACTCCCAGTGTTGGGCATGGATCATGTCCTGTGTAGGTCTCAGGTTGGAAGGGAAGGTGGAAGTCTCTGGGTACTCAGCTACCTTTTAATATGGAGAATTATGGAACACCTGGGTGACTCAGTCAGTTAAGAGTCTGACTCTTGACTTTGGACGAGGTCATGATCTCACAGCGTGTGAGGTGCAGGTGGTTCATGGATCAAGTCCCATGTCAGGCTGTGATAACAGCACTGACACTGCATGGGATTCTCTCTCTCCCCTCTCTCCCTGCCCCTCCCTGCTCACGTGCACGTGCTCGTTTTCTCTCTCTCAAAATAAGTAAATAAACATTAAAAAAATAGAATGGAAAATTAGGAAACAGGGCTGGCTCTTTCAGACACTCAAACTCCTCATTTAAGTCTTAAAAATTTATAGCTATCTAATGGTTAAAAAACAACGTATTTAAAAATCTAGGGGCACCTGGGTGGCTCCGTTGGTTAAGCGTCTGACTTTGGCTCAAGTCATGATCTCACAGTTCATGGGTTCCAGCCCCACATCGTGCTCTGTGCTGACAGCTCAGAGCCTGGAGTCAGCTCTGGATTTGGTGTGTGTCTCTTTCGGTGCCCCTCCTCTGCTCATGCTCTGTCTCTCTCTCTCTCTTTCTCAAAAATAAACATTAAAAAAAATCGAATCGTGTATTCTATTACATTATTTGTTTTGATAAATTTTCACTGGGTCATATTTTCTGTCATAGTTAATTCATTACTAATACTTGGAAAAAATAGAATAAAGAAGATATCAAGCTATGAACTAGTGTCTACAACATTTGTCTATCCCAGACCTCTTCCCCAAGTTCCAAGCTTTACATTTAACTTGCCAATGGCCATTTCCACCTGTATGACCCACAATTTCCACAATTTCAACATGTCCAAAATTAAAGTGACTATCTTCTATCAGGAAATTTTGCCTTTTATGATCATGTCACAAATTTTATCATCATCAACCTTGACCCTGAAATAGAAAGTTTTTGTCAGTATCACATACCTGATAAAATAGCTTTTGCTATCAGTTCTATTTCCTTTTGTCTCTGTCCCTTCTCTTCCCCATGCCATTTCCTTTGTTCCAATTCTTAATATTTTCACCAAGATTGTTGCAAGAACTCCTAATTGTCCCTTTGTCTCCATCCTGGACAGCTTCAATTCATTCTTCACAATGTAACACACATGTTTTATGTAAAGAACAAAAGTGATTATTTAGTTCCATTGTTTGGAATATTTCAATGACTTTTAAGAGCCTTTATTTAAAAGGCAAATATCTTTCATAGGGTGGGTGAGCTGTGATCTGGCTCTTACTTTCCTGTAGAGTCTTCACACCCTCCACATTCTAGATCGTCATCATATTCTAGGCAATGAAACACTGTAGTATATGAGATCCTCAAAGAACCTTCTCCCTTTTTCCACAAAAGCTATTTTTCTATCAACGTTTAAACTTTCTGTCAATCTCTATTTTTCAAATGCTTCATTTTGTCTTATTCGTCTATTCTTGAAAACACTTAGTACATAATTCTCTCAGTGCATGTTTCACACTTCGTTGAAATTATTTGCTTAGCTATTTATCTTCCTGAGAAGGCTGTGGGCTTCCCCATCAGTCTCTTGAACTTAAAGGTTATGTAATCCCATTGACTGGCAGTTGCCTTACTTAGAGTGGACCTTCCATGGATGCCTGCCCACTTCAAGTGATTTTCTGTCATCTTCCAGATATTTCTGGATGCATTTTGGAATCTTTGGTATGTCAAGGAAGTCTATCATCACCAGTCATACAGGTCCTTTAAAGGTGTCACCTTTAAAAGTGTTAATGACATTTCCTGTAAAATTTGTCATTACACACACACATGAAAAGAAATCAAACTCAGTAACTGGAAGCAAGTATTTTAATCTCCCTTTTAGTTTGATCTCCAGTGTTAAGTCATAGCTGTACTTGCTTCAAATAGAAATTGTGTACCGGACCTAGAGGTCAGGGGAAACAACAACAACAACAATGACAACAACAGCAACAACTTTATGTAGATAATTGTAAACCAAAACTCTTTATTCAAAGTTATCCCATAGTTTCCCCTCATATTCTTTTTTTGTCTTGAGCATTTTACACTCTTTCTACAAACTTAAGGAAAGATCAACATTTTGCTATGACACTCTCCTTTTTGTCCCTTGGTGAATAATTAAAACTTGCCCTTAGCCATGGCAGCTTGTGTTTGAAATCAGTTCTACGGAATAAAAAAAAAAAATTGTCACATAAGACATGCTACTGATTTAAAGACCTCCAAGCAACACTCCAAAATGACCATGAGTGGTTTCCTAAGGTCAGCAGATGACAGGCATCCCTAAGGACTGGTGTTAGAATAAGGTCCTAGCTTGGTATCAGAAAGAAGAATACAGTGCTGCTACTCTCCAGAGCTGAGCTGCCATCAAAGTCAAGTTGTCGTAATTTTTTGTGATTATCAGATGCTCCATGGCACTTTCTAAAGTAAACTGTAATCCCTGGTTCTTTATTTTATTTTATTTTTTTGTAATCCCTGATTTTTGATGGGCATTGTATGTGACTCACTATTTTCCAGGTTGTTTCCATTGTATGCATATTCTTCCATTATACATTTAAAAAGATCCTTAGGTTTATCTATGAGTGAACCTTCAAAAAAAAAAAAAAAGTCCATGCATGAATCTGCCCAAAGAGAATAGTAGTATACACACTTGAACATCCAGATCGGCCCTTTTGGCAGTCTCTAATGTAATGAAGACTATGTTCTTAAAAAAAAAAACAAAAAAACAGGGGCGCCTGGGTGGCTCCGTCGGTTAAGCGTCCGACTTCGGTTCAGGTCATGATCTCACGGTCTGTGAGTCCGAGCCCTGCGTTGGGCTCTGTGCTGACACCTCAGAGCCCGCTTCAGATTCTGTGTTTTCCTATCTCTCTGCCCCTCCCCTGTTCATGCTCTGTCTCTGTCTCAAAAATAAAGAAACATTAAAAAAATTAATCTAAGAAAGCATAACCAAGTACAGTCAAAGGTGGACACATTACATTGAGATTACAGGTATTAGAGCTAAAGAGAGTTTTCACATTTACAAAAATTGATGTGTTTCTGTAGCTGTATTTACATTTAAATAAAGAGTATATTTTATTTCCTATTCCTTTTTTCCTATAATCAAGAATTAGCAGCATACAGAAAAATACATTAAAACAAAGTACACATACATACATAATATATACATAGACACACACAAATATACACATATTTAATAAGAATATATTATAAAATTAATCATGGGTTTAAAGAAGAAAGAATGAAGATGTTAGAAACTTACAAAGATAAAATTCTCAAAACTCTACTGTCCCAAAACTGTTGCAAATATTTTCTTTCAAAAATCTGTAGTTTATCCTTTTTGATCTTCTGTTCTGTTGATTTTTTTGTTTATTTATTTATTCATTTATTTATTTATTTTTAATGTTTATTTTATTTTTGAGAAAGAGACACAGAGCGTGAGCAAAGGAGGGGCAGAGAGAGAGCGAGACACAGAATCCAAAGCAGGCTCCAGGCTCTGAGCTCTCAGCACAGAGTCTGACGCTGGGCTTGAACTCACAGACCTCGAGATCATGACCTGAGCCGAAGTCGGTCGCTTAACCAACTGAGCCACCCAGGCTCCCTGATCTTCTTCTTTTAATTATAGGTATATTAGATAATTGGTATTAAATGTATACACATTTTCATATTATTAATTTTCATACATTATTGAAAAATATTAATTTACCATTTTGTATTGTATCATTCTACATAATAAACTATAATTTATTTAGTGTAGTTAGAATATTGTTTATTTTATAAAAAAATCCTGTATGATCATTGTTATATATTAATTTTGACATGAAAATTTACCTAAAATTTCTCTAAGCCATGGATCACTGGGTCAATGAAACCCGAAATTTTTAAGATTCGTCAGACATAAGAAAGACTATTTTTCTAAGGAAGGTATGTTATCATAGTTGTCTTCCATTTATAAGCATGCATTTAGCATGATACTTTTAGCTTGGTGTTTTAAGCAAAATCTTTTTAGTTTCTGTATCCATTTTTGTCTATTTAAGTTTTTAAATTGATCTTTTATTAATGATTTAATGAATATTTTTTATTGCTGGTAACATCTCGTAGTTTTGAAATACTCATAAGGTATATCCATTTCTCACTTTGCAAAATGTCTTCACTGACATGCTTTGCATCGATTGGATTTTTAATATTTTCTGAATTCCGAGTTCCATTCCGAATAAAGAAAGGTATTAATCCATGATTTCTTCCAGTATTTAATGGCTTTATTTTCACACTTAAACTGTATCCGTTCATATATTATTTATATCAATAATGTGAGTTGAAAAGCAATTTTTTCCCTGTAGCTTAATTTTCACAGAATAATTTACTTTTATAAAATCCACTATATACGTAGTCTATTTCTGGCCTTTCAATTCTTTTTCAGAATCATTACCTAGTGATAATATTATTATTGGCTTAATACTATTTTATAAAATCTGCTAGGGTACTTGTGCACATTGTTACCTTAATAGGATATTTCCAAAACCTAAAATATAATTTGTCAAGAATTAACATCAGGCTGGTGACCACTCTTTTTATTCAAGCACTGACAGTCCCTCTCACTGTATTTAGTTCTACTACGAAGTCACGTATCACATGGTAATTTCTTGGTTTACTACGCTGGTCCTGTATTTGTCTTGAAGAATATTCTTCAAGTTCCATATCAAGTTGCTATTATGGTAGGAGATTGCATTAATTGTAAAAGAGAGAGACGGCAAAAGACAGAGGGAGAGAAAGAAACTGACTCTGAGTCTTTTAAAGGCATTCATTAAAAGGCATTCATTGACATGATTATAAATTCACAGAATTTTCTGGAATGTTGGCGGACAGGGCTGGGATAATAGAAGCAGGAGCTGTTAAGAATCAGTCGTGACTGGAGGCAAAGCAACATCACAGAAACAGTCTTGATCAGAGGTAGCCACTGTCATTAATATCGGGATGCCTTAGGTGGCACTGTTACTGCCACGGGCAAAGGTGTGTGACATTGGGGATGCCTACTCTGTACACCTGAGTCACAGCTGCAGGGTGAGCTGCCTATTTGTTTCCAACACTGAGAGGTATCTCTCACAAAGATCCTGGTAGAAGGGAATTGCAAATATAAAAAGGGAGTTCAGATGCAAAATTTTTACCTTACCTACTCAGATTGTCTTGAATCAGTTTTCTATTTTGCGATGTAGAATTGTAGGATTTTTATTTGTGTCGCTTCTAGTCTCCTCGTGATCAGTTAGTCACTCGAATCTGCTGGTGGGCCAATCTCTTTTGATTAACCTTCAGTCTTTGTTGCCTAATACCTTTATAACTACTTGCATCTGCCAATTAAGTGCTGCTTCTTGGCCTTTGTCACTCTAGAACTACCGTATCGTCAACGAAATCCATGAATATATCACTAAACTCTTCCCCTGATATGTCAGTTATGTATTGAGACATAACAACTTACTTAAAATTTAGTGACTGGCCATAGGTGATAATTCAGTAACTACATTTAACACTGTAATTAATAGGTACAGGATTATCCGTGCTCCATTCTCTAATACTAAACAGGTTTCATTGCACATAAAGATAAGTACGTTTGATAACCAAATTTCCATGTTTCCATTTCTTTGAGTGTTGTCTATACTTTTGGCCAAAAATTCCATCTTTGTCAGCATTTTGGGGGGAAGGTTGTAGGACCCACTGCAGTCAGAGTGGGTATTGCATGACCCATAACCTCACTGAAGGTCCTAGAGGAAAGGCTCTAGGCTGAGCTTTCAGGATCAGCTTCATGAACCACATGTCGAACTGTCATGACGGAGTAGAAGCTGACCTTGGAGCCATGCTATCTCTGCCATAACTCAAACCAACAAAATGAATATCTCATAATGATTTCTTCATGTAGCTCACTTCTGAATCAGGGTCTCATGCAAATGTGTCCTGTTGGCAGAAACAGCCGTATGTTTATGACCTAGCATCCACTGAACATCAGATACATAATTTCTGTGTATTTAACCTTGAAAAGCTAAGTTTCACAAGGTAATAAATTATCAAAATGTAGAAATGTGTTCAAAATTTTCAAGTAGACCAAATGGCATGTGACCATGACAGGGCTCAGTCTCTCTCCCCATTCTTCCTCTCTTGTTCTTTCTCTCTCAGTTTTAATTTTGGATATCATATTTACTTAATATATTTTGAAGCTATGAAATTTGCCTGTTTATATTATCCAGATGAAATCATCTTCCCATGTAATAGTTTTATTTGATTATGATTTGAGATTAATATCGTCATCACTATTTTCTTTCATTGTGTTTGTCTAATATAATTTTGACCCTCATTTTATATTTATGCTTGATGTGTCATTTTTTAAAAACATCTCGTAAACATGAAGTCACTTACTGTTTATTTTTTAATCCAATCTGAGAGTCATTTGAGGGAGTTATTTTCCTAAATGAAGCTTTCATTTATAAGCTACATCATTAATTCAAATTCCTTCAAAGTTTAATCTGCTAGTTGCTGCATCCATCAAAATTTTAATTCCGAAATCTTATTTTTCCTCCCCATTGAATCCTTATCAAAACTAGATTGTCCTTTTTCATGACATGCTGCTTTGATTTCATAGCATCCTCTTGAAAGTTGTTGAAAACACAAAGTCATTTTTCAAAATTGTGTTTCCCTTCTTGCAGTAAGTCTATTACAGAAAAGTCATTATGTCAAAATTTGAAGGAATTGGATACTGACCTTATTTTGCACTGCAGAATTCCTTCATATTTCTCTATTTTCTGCCCTTATTATTGTATTAGTTGGGACAAAGGGAATTAGATCCACTAAACTAATTAGATATATGGAAGAGGTGAGAAAATAAACTGTGTACAGGAAGGTGACCCCGAGAGAAGCAGGAGCAGGAAGCAGGATCAACCTGTATTGAAAGGAGACTTGGGTGGGGGGTGTCACTAGGCCGGAACCACCACAAAACCTGCAGAACAGACATGGTCCTGCCAGAGATGCCCCTTACAAGGGAAAGAGAAAAATATTTGAATTCTCCTTTCCTCGTGCTCCCCATTTGCTTTCAATACCTCTTTTTGGCCAAAACAAGTGAAAAGTAGTGACACAGGAGTCTGGGAAATGCGGCCAGAAAGCTTCCTCTTTCCTTTTGTAAGAAGAAGAGCAGAGAAAAGGAGGGGGAAAGAGAGAGATAACACACAAGGTCAAGTAGGCACTACCCACCTATTTTACTAGTCACAACATTCTCCATTGGTCTATCAATTTTATCATACAAGCCTTTATGCTCCCCACTAATCGGAGGCAACTTGCTGCCTTTAAAATGCAGATACTTTAATCCTCTTTGTAACAAGAAAAGACTCAAAGTCTCAATAATCATAATTTTCTACTTCTAGTAATGGCAAAAACACTTTTAGAGTCCTACACATTCTATCAAGAGTAACATAAAACTAAACAAAATATCAAAAATCTGTTTGAAGGCATTAGAGACTTAATAGAGCAGCACAGACTGAAGGGGCCTAGGGAATAGATACAAAGGAAGTGAAGAGAAATGAACCTGAAAGTGTCACTACTTTTTCTCCCAAGGAAGTTAGTAATTCTCAAAAGAACAGAGTCCGAATAAATAAGAAGAGTTTTCAACCGTCTTATGAAGCTGGAGGGTCAAAAACTCCACCCAAGGAGTAAAGATGCTTGAAAATATCTTAAGTTTTTAAATTTCTTTCTTTTCTTTCTTTCTTTCTTTCTTTCTTTCTTTCTTTCTTTCTTCTTTCTTTCTTTCTTCTTTTTCTTTCCTTCTTTCTTCTTTTTTTTTTAAATAAAGAGCATGAAAAAGTACAGCCAGCCTTCATACAGCCTGAAGCCCTGTACCATAATAAAGGAGTCTCTCATCCGTTTTGAATTCATTTTTGTGTGTGCTATAAGAAGGTGGTCCAGGTTCATTATTCTGCATGCTGCTGTCTAGTTTTCCCAGTGCCATTTGCTGAAGAGACTGTCTCTTTTCCATTGGATACTCTTTCCTGTTTTGTCGAAGATTAAGCCATACATTTGTAGGTCCATTTCTGGGCTCTCTATTCTGTCCATTGATCTATGTGTCTGTTTTTGTGCCAGAACCATATTGTTTGATTACAGCTTTGTAATACAGCTTAAAGTGCAGAGTTGTGATGCCTCCAGCTTTGATCTTTTTTTTAAACATTACTTTGGCTATTCAGGGGTGTTTTCTGGTTCCATACTAATTTTGGGATTGTTTGTTCTAGCTCTGTGAAGAATGCTGGTGTTATTTTGGTAGGGATTGTATTGAATGTGTACCTTGCTTTGGGCAGTATGGACATTTTAACAATATTTTTTCTTCCAGTCCATGAGCATGGAATGTTTTTCCATGTGTCTTCTTTAATTTCTTTCATAAGCTTTCTATAGTTTTCAGCATATGGATCTGTTACCTCTTTGGTTAGGTTTATTCCTATGTATCTTATGGTTTTTGGTGAAATTGTAAGTGGGATTGATTCCTTGATTTCCTTTACACTGTTTCATTATATAAGTCAGTCAGAGAAAGACAATTGTCATATGATGTCACTCATAGGTGGAATTTAGGAAAAACAACAGATGAACATAGAAGAAGGGAGTGAAAGATAAGATAAAAACAAAGAGGAAGACAAACCATAAGAGAACCTTAAATACAGAGAACAAACTGAAGGTTGCTGGAGGGGAGGTGGGTGGAGGAAGAGGCAACATGGGTGGCATTAAGGAGGGCACTTATTGGGATGAGCACTGGGTGTTATATGTAAGCAGTGAATCACGGGGTTCTACTCTTGAAACCAATACTACACTGAATGTTAACTAACTTGAATTGAAAGAAGGAAGGAAAGAAAGAAAGAAAGAGAAATCTATGCTTAGATTAAGATATCTGACCCCACCTTAACTGACTGCCAGAATCAAAAATAAAATCTCTGGAGAAAAACAGTGACATACATAACTGATAAGTGTCTCTAAAATGGTTCATTTACAATGTCTAGCATCCAAACGAAATTACCAATATGCCAGGAGAGAAGATGAAATGATCAGAGAAGGGGAGGGGTGGGGAGAGTGAGAGTGACTAACAGAAATATAACCATAGGAAATTCAGATATTGAAACTAATAGAAATAGGTTTTAATTGGGGCGCCTGGGTGGTGCAGTCGGTTAAGCATCCGACTTCAGCCAGGTCACGATCTCGCGGTGCGTGAGTTCGAGCCCCGCGTCGGGCTCTGGGCTGATGGCTCAGAGCCTGGAGCCTGTTTCTGATTCTGTGTCTCCCTCTCTCTCTGCCCCTCGCCCGTTCATGCTCTGTCTCTCTCTGTCCCAAAAACAAATAAATGTTGGAAAAAAAAAAATAAATAAATAAATAAATAAAATAGAAATAGGTTTTAATTTAAATGTATAAATAGACTACAAAGATGAGAGAAAAATGAAGAATAATGGAAACCATAACAAAAAATTAAATAGAAATTCTACAACTGAAGAAAGTTATAATGTAATTTAGGTCAAAGTAGATAAGTTCAACAATATTTTAGATATAAGAGAAGAAAGCATTATTGAATTAGAAGGTCAGAAAAAATAATAAGTCTGATATATGAAGAAAAATGAAAGATATGGAATGTAATCTAATAATATGAAACCTATAAGAGAGGATGAAAAGTTTGAATACATGTATAATTCGAGCCTTAGATTGAAACACAGAGGTACACTAAGTATTGAATAGCCAAGGGATAGTTAAAAATCTGACAAAATCTAAGTGAATATTGTTGTTTAACATGATTTCTTATAAGAAAATATATATAATATATATAGAATTAAAATGCATGACAATAATAGCAAAACAGTTTGGAGGGGTAGGTGGATTTGGAGCATTCTGAAACTTTATATGGTCTTGATCATGATGAAAGTATGAATTATTATTAGATTAAATGAGTAAAGGATTTATGTTTTAATCTTTAAGGTAACTATTAGAATAATAATAAATAAATGGTGTTTATTAACAAGCTAATAATGAAAAATAAATAGAATATTTTTGAAAATATATTCCAGAGAAGGCAATAGAGATGTAAGAAAAATATGGAAGAGGTGAACAAACAAAAAACCAAGAGTAAGATAACATATTTAAACCCAAATACATCAATAATTATATTAAACATAAATAGACTACGTACTTGAGTTAAAAAAACAATGTCTGGGGGGAAAAACACAACTATAGATAGGATTTTTAAAAGCTGGCATAAATCCTTTAATGTAAAGGTACAGAAAAGTTGTCAGGAAAAGGATATACAAATATATGCCATGCAAACTTGTAACCAAAGAAACGCTGGTGTTCTGTCCTAATGTTAGGTGGAATAAATTCAATGAAACAATTATTACTGGAAATACAGACATACACCAATGGCAAAATATCAAACCAGAGGGAAGATTTGAAAGACTTGAAACAAGATTTACAAACTTGCCTTAAATGTGTACCTACTGTGTAGAAAATTGCAACCTATAATTGCAAGAATGCACATTTTGCTTCAAATACGCATGAACTCCAAAATTAGATGATATGATGGACCATAGACAGACATCAAGAAATTGCAAAGAATTAAAATCATATGTAAAATGTGCTCTGACCACAGTGGAATTAAGGTAAAAATCAGTAAGAAAAATATAACGGGAAAATATCCAAATGTTTGAAAGTTAAGCCATGTACTCCTATGTAATCCATGAGTTGAGGAAGAAATAACTATGACAATGAGAAAGAAATTGAATTGATTGATTTGAAAAAAACATAATTCTATAACTCCTACTGTATCTCTTCAGAGGCTTGACATTGTGTTTTCATTTACTTCCTTTACCTTTTTGAGCTTCATAGAATCTGCTGTGGCCTAATTTATAAGTGGCTTTTCACAGAGCCTGGACTTGATACAGTCTTTTTTTTCCTCTAGGTCCCACCGAAAACTAGGAACCTTAGGGATTATTGGTAAAAGGGTCCAGAGAACACACACAAATCTGTAGTGTATGTTGGTGTATGTTGTCTCCAAAAAAAAAAAAAATTCAAGGAGCCCCACAGGTGTTGTATATTTGGTCAGCATTAGTGCAAGATGAGACACCTCACCTCATTTCAGGGGTGATATATTGACATGTCAAAGACCATCTGCTCCCTAAAACCTTTCCTCAAATGGCAGCCCTCTGAATTTCGTGGTTTTATTCTCCCTCTGGGCAAACATATGTCAAACTAGTACATCTGGGGGTTTCCCCTTTCTGCACACCAAGGACAACCAGTGAGGTGGAGCAAATGATGTTCTGTGGGATGTCTATTACACCGAAGTTCTGGAGACTTTATTTTAATAACAACAGGAAAGTTGACACATCCCTGAGGGAAGATAGTGCAATTGTAATAGGATCTCTCCCAGCTGAAGGCAAACTGCTCTGATCTTCTTTGATGATTGGTCTGGAGGGGGGGAAGGCATTTTGCAGGTCAGGAGGGGTATATCAGAGCAAAGCTGTGTTAATTCGCTCTAACAAAGATGCCGTATCTGTCACAGCAGCTGCGATTGGAGGGACTATCTAATTATACTTACAATGATCCACACTCATTGTCACATGCAGCTGACTGTTGTGACAGACGAACAGGTGAATCAAAGGTAGGTTTGATAGGATCAGAATCTGCAAATCTTTGGTGGCAGCGTTAATTACCTTGAGTCTCTGAGGGGGGTGATATTGTTTATTTGTGACAACAGTGGCATGGATTTTCGGCTGGCCGGTTTTGGACTATGTATGTTGCAACTGGTCCCAGAAGAAGATGGGTTTGGACCAGATCTGCATTTATTACCTGAGCTTCCTAGTTTCACACTCTGTCACGTGAGCCAAGGCACTTCTATTTCTCAGGAATCACATCAACTCAGAGCCAGTAGAAAAATCTTTAAAATTGTGAGCATTTCCTTCCCTTCAGTATCCATTTGTCATATTAGATGGCCTCTGGTCCATCTGGAGCAAAATTTGAGTATATTCTCGTGCCAGATCCTTATTCAAGTAACTCAGCCTGTTTTCTAATCAAGAGGCTTCCGATCTGAGATGGAATGAGTAATAGTCTAGTTTGCCCAAACTGGAGGGTTTCCCAGGATGTGGGATTTTCAGTTCTGAAGCCAGGAACTGGGGTGGTCAGTCACCTGAATCTGTGAATTGACTGGAAACTGGGGGGAAAGTTGGAACTTCCTCTTGCGGTGATGCAAATTGGGTTTCTCTTCACCAAATCTAGATCTTTCCTTGTTACATGGATCCAGTAATACATCAAGAGGCTGCGCATCTGTTTATTCCTAGGTACTTCTGTTCAATTAACTACCAGCACAAGTCTAGGTGTGTCAAAACATTCTGATTACCACTTCAGAACTGCTATTATGGTAACTGAATTCACATAGTCTAGAACACTCAAACTCCAGTCTCCTACTTTCCAGGATCCCATTATTACCAAGGAAATCAAGGACCTAGATTCTACTGCAACTTAACTCCACTTTTATCCTTAACCTAGGGATGTCACCACAGAACTTTCCAGAAATACTGGTTTTGTCCTCCCGGGTGCATTTATCAATTCCTTTGTAAAGGCAAAGTCTTCTGAGCACTCCCAGGACACACTCTTGAGGGAGAGGGAGAGAAGCACACTCAGCAGATCCACTCCAATGCTACCATCTCCCCAAGACTCAAATGCCTTCCTCTACATTATGCCAGGGAAGTCCCAGCTTTTGTGACCTCACTAACGTAAATTTTTGAACTTGGCCTTCAAGAGCCAACCGAGTAAAGACATCAGATTCAAACTTCTCTAAATTCAGAAGGAAATGTAGTGTCACAATATATTTGTCGTCATCCAAAATTAATTTTGTCCCTTTTGAAAGGTTCTATGAATACATTAGCATGTTTTTATCCAAGTACGCACAGATAAAAATTAACGATATTTTAGGATTCCTTGGCCGTGTATGTCATATCCCCTTGGAAGACACCTATGTTTCTCTTCCTGGGGCATCTTGGGAAATAACTATTGTTATCGGTCTGGAGGCAGTGGGAGATTATGAGGCAGGCTAGAACAAACTGTGTCAGGTGACATAAGAACGTGGTATATATTTATGGGAAGACTACTTTTCTAATAGTGAAGTTGTTCCTCATTCTCTTGGCAAGAAGCGTGAGGAAATTTTGGTGGTGCAAGCTTCTCAGCACACATTTTCCCCATCCCAAATCTCAGGGTCCTTCTACTTCTTCATAAATGCTTTAAACAGAAGCAATAATGTCCCAATATTAACACAGGGGCCGGTGATGCTGTGAGATCAACTTGTACTTTATTCATGCTTCTTTACATTTAAATTTTTGTTTGAATCCTCAGTCACATCGCTCTTCCTTCTAGCTTTGGGAAATGATAAGTTCTTTTACGTTTATCGTAGAAGTTCTCTAGTATCTTAAGCCTGATTCTAACAGATTCATACACGTAAGTGCAATAATTATTTTTTTTTTCTTTTTTGTCTGTTCTTCTTCATCTTTAGAAATGGATGGCAGCCCTCTGCGCTTGTCATTATCCTTGTTACCATAGAATAACATTACTATTACAACAGCATTTTGATTTTCCAAAAGCTTGAATTTGGCCAGCTCTCCATCTCAGCACCCGTAGATGATTATTTAAGTAAAAATGATATCCCTGCCTACCACAAATTACCCTTATCCCATTTGCCATCTGCAAGTGCATCATGAATGTGTTCATATTCAAATAGGAGTTAAGCTCAGCGTTGGAATCCTATCATAAGAGGTATTTTTCCAACACCACTGTTGACATCGTACTACAACAATCAGTGTCGGACCAGGAAGCACACACCTCTCTGAATATTCTAGATTAAAGGGATTTCATTTAGGAAACTGGTACCAGAAGTGATGGAAGAGGCTGGCAAGATGATTAGGGGACAATGAGACAACCCATAGATTAAAAATAGAGGGTTATCAGAACTACACTTGGCTTCGGGCGGGGGGGGGGGGGGGGGGAGAAACAAAAATAAAAACAAAAACAAACAAGAAACAAATCGAGGAGACAATGACACCAAAGAGCCTTGTCCAGTGTCACCAAGCAGAAGCTGAAAGTATGGCAGCTCTGTTCCACTGAAGTTTAAGCCATGGATCCTATGTGGCCTTTGCTGGAAACCCAACACAAGGAAAGAAGAGAGAGAAAAAAAAATCCTGATTTCTCCCTTCCTTCTACCTTCTCATTTTTCTCCAATGCCTGTGTTAACCAAACCTTGCCCGATGGCAGCAGAGAAAGAGTTGGGATCAGAACTCTGTATGGGAAGAATACGGACCAACTATGAGAACAAACAGCTGAAGTCTAGCACGATGGAACGATGGAACGTGTAGCGGTAGAAGGAGAGAATGAATGAAAGGAAAGTGAAAAAGAATAGCCTGGAGGGATAGTGATGGTGGGGGGCAGGGAGGAGCTGTTCATGGTAATAGGGTAATAGGGTAATAGTAGTGTGAAACCAGTGAAGAGTGTATCTGTCACACATGTGACTACCTCATCCTAATTATGGATAACGGATGGCATTCCTAGAAAGAGAACATCGCTATAGAATTTTCTTCTTTAGACCTCTACTGAAAAAGGCACATTGTCTGGACCTACCAATGGTCATGGTCTCTCTGCACTTAATACAGCAGACGACACACATCTAAGAGAAAATGTAAGGCATTTCATGGCTTTGGGTGAATATCTAATGTTAAAGCTTCATGGAGAGAGGATACAGCAATGAGAATATCTAAATAACACCCAAGCCGCTTCATACCTTACCAACTCAAACCATAGGATTCATCGCTCTGGGTGTTGCAGGACAAATTTCCACATTCAGAATTCTTTGCTCTTTCAGGAGGACGCTGCCATGTCCACTGGGATTGCAAAAAACAGTGTCAGTTAACCGCCTCCTTGCCCCCAAGGAAAGAGAATCCATTTATGCTGCTTGTAATATCAGTAAAATTTGGGGAAGAAGAGATTGATGTCATTTCTCATGGCACAAATTTGCAAGAGCTTCAGTTTTGTTTTTGAACCTAAATTTAGCTTCTTATTTTTAATGTGGATAATTCCTTTGTGACATATCCTAAATTGTTTATATATAGTTTATGCCTTATACTCAAAATAACATATGGGATGTCATCTGTTAGTTCTGAAAAGTTTGACACTAATGAGTATAAAATAGCAAGACAAAGTTCTATCTCTTATGATCAAAACTATGAAAAAACTTACCATGTGCATGTAAAAAGTCTGTGTAGAAATACTCAAAAAAAAAACAAAAAAAAAAACAAAACCAAAAACAAAACCCACACACACACAAAAAACAACCTCAGCAATTATTGGTGAGTTAGAATATAAGTAATCATTTTCTCTTTTGACAGTTCTTTTTATTTTCTTCTTATCCTATAATGAACATCTGGGTGACTGTAAATGCAGCTTATATTTTAAAAGTTGTTGATCTGATGATAACAACCAAATTCGCCATAGGAACTTATGTATAAAGAATGATAATTTATGAATACAGATTTGAGCCTTTGAATAAAGTTGTAATATCTTTGGTGCATAGATATAATGACTAATAATCTATCTTATTATAGATCCTGTCATAAAAGGATCTATTACACTTACGCCATCAATTATGTGACACACATCAAAGAACTTTTCCTAATTTTTATTGTTTATCGTATTATAATATCAGTGTATCACTCTGCTGTTCCCCATCAATAAAAAAAGTCACTAGGATGAATCTTATAATTGGAGTTCCCAAGGTCATGCAGAAATTGAGTAGTAAGTAGTAAGGTAAGGCTGATAAATGTCCAATGGCGACCTACTGCTCTCCTCTCAAATTCCCCCAGGGGACTAGATAGATAACCTGCAGGGTTTTCATTAATTTCAAAATCACTCAGGGAAGTGTAGCTCACACTGCGATGATGAAAGTTTTTACGTTCTAATGACACGTGTTGGGCCCTGTGGAAGGAAGAGGATGTTTTGGCTGAGTTCTGAAAGCATGGATGTGTTTTTCGCCAAGCCAACAGTTTCAAGAGAGGGATTGAAGACTGCCAAACATAAATAATCCCTTTGTACTCCGAGGTGATTTCTCTTGGTCAGGTTTAGTCACACCTAACAGATCAGTGTACAAAAACGTTGGCCCTCGAAACCTAAGCTTATCTGTCAGGGAACCTGGGGAGTTGATTTCTGATGAGGAGAATCTGGCATTTTTCCGGAAATAAACCGCACTTAGCAATGCAAATCCTTGCAAGACAAGGACCACCTCCCTGCTCCTCATATAGCGGTGTCAAATGTCAGTAAAATCATGTGATGCCCGAATCACTACATTGTATTGACCTTTCGTCCTATTACCCAGAGACTGGGTATTATTTTCCGTCTCAGTCTGGCTCAACTGACTGAGCAACAGATCAAAGACTTGGCCTCTTGAGGTTAAAACACTAGTGTTTAGGGTTGCTCCTTTACGGCCCCGAGTAAATCAATTAACCTTTCTGCTCCAGTTTCACTCAGGTGTAACAGAAGTTGAAGGAAAATTCTGGCGCAGCCCATAATACCTTGATCGGAAATCACACACATGCACAATCACACACACAAAAGGCCATTTCTGTAGTATTTGTTCTAAGTATTACTGATGTTTCTCCCAGGTGTTTCAAAGTTAATGCTGCAAATAAAATCCCCAAAGAACGACCCGTGCTCGTACTCATCATGGTATAAACAGAGGAGAAAAGGAGAGTACTTGCTATATAAAAGGCACCATCGCTTTTCTCCGTTTCTCCAAATCCCATGTAGAATTGCATTGATCAAGGGTACTCTTGTGAAGTGTTAGACAATCCTATCCTGAAGAGAAACCAAGTCCCGTTCTCCCCGGATCTGTCACATCACATCTGAATTTGATGAAGTGTTTTGTTGTTTTTTTTTTTCCCCCTGAATTGTGCGCAGCGATCACTCTGGTTTTTTTTGAACGCTTGTGCAAAAGCAGGCTGGATCTGCTGAGGACACAGGTCCTGTCCATATTTGCTTCAAGGTGTCACAGGCAAGCCTGCTTGATAGTAAAATGTAAAGGCATCTTCCTTTGAAGATGCCACTGTTCGCTTTCTTATATCCATATACATAATGCATTTGTTTTCCTTGTCAGCTTCGAGAACGTGTCGTTATTCCCCACTCTCTGCTTTGGGCCTGCCATGCCTTCTAGAGTGACAGCTCTTGGCAGCTCGCATTAGCATCATTAGGAGTCTGATGATGTGCTTTCTCACTGGGGCACTGTCAAGGTTTTATCCTAACTTTGTAGTTTCGACTTCTGTGAGTTGTGGAGACCTGCCATCAGCAGAGAAGAGGCAGTTTGAAAGACGTGAACAGAGAGAAGCCTTCACGCTAAAATAAGAAAACACCACATTTACTCTCAAACGTATCATGGTCCAGATTACCCAAGAACACCTGGTGATTTCTCAATATAAAATTCTTAACAAAGTTATCAGGTAGATATATTACTTCTGAGAGTTAGATGTAATATGGATTTTATTTTTCTCTTTTCTAAAGAATGCAGAAGTCACAGGATTTGAAAAATAACCCATATATAAAATGAGTTCAAGAACAAATGCTAATTATAAAGCACTCAAACAAAACTAGATTCAGTGAGAAAGTATCTGTGTTTCCCAAAATATCTTTTTTGTTGAAATAATATTATTAATTATTAGGTCTTCTACCCGAGAATATTTAAAGAAAATTACAATTCCCAGATGTAATTGTTTTAATAGTGTTTCCCCCCTAATAACCTTTTGTTTAATTTGTAAAATCTGGACACATGATAATGAACCCCAATTAGCATATTCTAACGGGTAAATTATTGCTCTAACTTGGCTTGGCTTTTATTGTTAATTTTTTTTTATTTTTCCTAACCTTTGAAAAACCTCACATATCTATATATATATATAACCAGATAATAAGTCCAGAAATATTATTTCAGACTGTTAGAGAATATCATAATTTTTTTCTGTGCAAGTACCATGATTTCCTTGTTTCTATCTACAGTATCTAGAACAAAGAAATGTTTGAAAAAAAAGTGTTGTGTAAATAAACGGATTATAGACTAAACATTAATTGGATACTAAACAATATAAAAACTAACATTGTAGAATAAACAGTAACCAACACCCAAGTATGACAAATTCTTCAGGTCCTTTCTTTTTCGTCCTTGTGGAAGGTGATCTCTCTGTATGCTGAATCAAGTGCTAGAAGGTGTGAGTGTATGGAATTAACTACGTATTCTTCTGTCTACATAACATATCCACTTACTATGAAAGATACACTGCAAAATAATTTCATCAGCACTCATCATTTGCTTTTTCCCCATAAAACCAATGTGTAAAGGAGAGAAAATGTTGACAAAAACCAAATGTGTGAAGGCCTGTATTAAATTCTATCATTTGTGTTCTTTTTTTTTATTTTTTATTTTTTTTATTTAAAAAAATTGTTTTTAACGTTTATTTATTTTTGAGACAGAGAGAGACAGAGCATGAACGGGGGGAGGGTCAGAGAGAGAGGGAGACACAGAATCTGAAATAGGCTCCAGGCTCTGAGCGGTCAGCACAGAGCCGGACGTGGGGCTCGAACTCATGGACCGTGAGATCATGACCTGAGCGGAAGTCAGACGCTCAACCGACTGAGCCACCCAGGCGCCCCTCTATCATTTGTGTTCTAAGGATATGGGTGTATTTCTTATTTCACAAAGTCATCGAGAGATTTAAATGAACTACTGCATATGAAAATGTTCCAAAGGGAGAAAAGGAGTATTTACATACTTGTCGCTTTCATGTTTTTCAGCCTTTGGGGTTTGTTGTGTTCTTTGTCTTCTGTATGTGGACATGTGTGTCCGTGATTCTTGACGTGTTCCTGTGAGTTTGCTGTGGTTTTACACTCACCCGATGGCAAACTGTATAATTTACTAGTGGCCATTACACTGGTTGCATTTTTCAATCAATGAAAAGAATTCAAGTATGAATTTAATAAACTCACTCTGTTTGCTAAATATTTTTATAGTTTAACATCAGTCTATCTGACATCAGTCCTGAGGCAAGCTCACACCTATGCCAGACATTGAAAAAGTGTAACGTAAAATGGCTCTTGTTTTGAAGGCCAATTACTTTACAGCAATCTGTTTCATAAGTGAGTAAGGAAGATCCGTGGTGTAGAGAAAGGCGCATTGCAAAGAAGTGAGACAGGTCCTTGGGTTCTGCATCTAGAAACTCTAAGTGACTAATTGTGAGACCTTGAGCGAGATACCATGCATTCTCTTGTTTGCTTGTGCAAAGGGGACCAGATTATCTGGTCCCACAATAGGTTTCAAATAAAAATGAATAAAATTCCATAAATTAAAGTTAATATATGTTCCTTAGATTCCAGCAAGTTTGGGGGGAAATTTCTAACAAAGCAGGGGTATCAATTTTTGAATTTTATCTGGTCTTCAGAGTTTGAAATCTTCCATTAATATCTACTATAAGTATGTACTTATATTGCACAAAAATAGGACAAAAATATTTCACAACCAGGCATCATATTTGAATAATTATACAAATTTCTGTATCAGTGTTTATTTATTTATTTATTTATTTTTAATTTTTAATGTTTACTTTTGAGAGAGAGAGAGAGGGAGAGAGAGAGGTAGAGCACGACTGGGGGAGGGGCAGAGAGAGAGGGAGACACAGAATCGAAACAGGCTCCAGGCTCTAAGCTGTCAGCACAGAGCCCCGCGTGGGGATGCAACTCACGGACTGCGAGATCATGACCTGAGCCGAAGTTGGATGCTTAACCAACTGAGCCACCCAGGTGCCCCTGTATCAAAGTTTATTAATAAATAGTCACTTCACTTTAATTTAATAACTATTGACTGGGCACATTCACTGACTGAAACATACACTTTGGCAAGGAATGTGTTTCAAAAGATGAATAAACATGGTCTTATGAAGAGAAATTGATAAATAAAAATGGTAACAACAGGGGCACCTGGCTGGCTCAGTTGCATTAGTGACCAACTCTTGATCTCAGCTCAGGTCATGATCTCAGTTTGTGGGATCAAGCCCCACATTGGGCTCCACGCTGACAGCACAGAGCCTCTTGGCATTCTCTCTCTCCCTCTCTCCGCAACCCCCTACAAATAAATAAATAAGCTTTAATAATAATAATAATAACAGAAATAATTACAAAATGTGTGATTATCACCAGGTTTACAACCTGCTAATCGCTCCAGGCCACCATCATTTCCTGATATATTATGCAACACATAATGATGACTTTGCCCACAGTCCAATTCTAAAGAAAGCATCCAGAAGGATACTGTCAAAACCATGTCAGATCACAATAACGCTATGCTCAAAACCTACCAACACTTCCCTAGTCTCCTGGAGTAAAACGTAGGTCATTTACAAGGGCCTACAAGATTGTATAGCTGGCCTCTCCACCCCCTTGACCAAGTGCATTACTATTCACCTTCCTGAATCCAATGGCATTGGCCACATTCTAGATCCTAGAAGACACCAAATATGCTCCAGAAACAAGGCTTTATTTATTTTATTTTACTTTATTTTTTATTATTTTTTAATTTTTTAAATGTTATTTATTTTTGAGAGAGAGAGACAGATCATGACCAGAAGAGGGGCAGAGAGAGAGACACACACACAGAATCGGAAGCAGGCTCCAGGCTCTGAGCTGTCAGCACAGAGCCTGACACAGGGCTTGAACTCATAAACCACGAGATCAAGAACCGAGCCCAAGTTGGACGCTTAACCGACTGAGCCACCCAGGTGCCTCTTTTTTATTTTATTTTATTTTATTTTATTTTATTTTATTTTAGAGAGCACAAGTAGGGAGGAGGGGCAGAAAGGGAGAGAGAGAGAGAGAGAGAGAGAGAGAGAGAGAGAGAGAGAATCTAAAGCAGGCTCCATGTTCAATGCAAAGCCCCATGTGGGCTGATCCCACAAGACTGGAATCATGACCTGAGCCAAAATCAAGTCAGGCACTGGACTGGTGAGCCACCCAGGTGCCTCCAGACTAAGCTTTTAATTCCTTGCTCTCTCAGCTCGGCATACCCTTCTCCTAACTATCCCCTTGCTTCGTGTCCTCAACTCCTTCAAATCTTTGCTTATATATTAACTTTGCAATAGACATCACCATAACCACCCGTATATGTTATACTTTGCCTATTCTCCTTTGCCCCTTGTGTTTCCCTTCCATGCTCTATTTTTATAGCACTTAACATGTTTAAACATTCTATATAATACCACTCAAATATTCATCCAAGAGGCTTAGAATATTGTAGAGGTTTGTTTGTTTTCCTATTCCTGTATGATGAAAGACTACTTCCTGAAATATACAATTTATTCAGTGCATGATTGCTGAATTAATGAAAGTCTAGAGACACAAGTGTGGAAAGAATCCTTACACACAGGAAAAAAAGGAATTGCAAGATCTTTGGGGGAGATTACATGAAAGTGGATGTTTTAATGTGGATTATAACAAATGAATAAATAAGCAACTTGAAACAAAATTTTCAATAATTTCTAGGTTTCTATCTTTAAGTTATCACAGTAGATTCCACAGTATCATGACAAATTCATGTTAAACAGTTTTATGCCGAAGTGAAACAGAACCGGTATTATTTTTAGGAGGTACTTAATTCAAATAGTACTGAGTAATACTAGTCTATTTCTCTATTAGTGACATTACTTATATGTTCATTATTATTACATTCACATATTACAAAATAAAAAGCTACACAAAATGAGATATAAAATTCCCAGTCGTCTGTTAATACTTTGGACTACATTGTACTGAAAGGTAATCAATATGTTGCATCATGCCTTGAAAGTTAACTCCATGGAATGAGCTGATAGAAACAAAGTATATACAATGCTGCAAAACAGACTTAGAAATTTGATGAGATACTTGAGTAAAATCTTAGGAAGTTTCAGTAAGAGATAAATGAGCTGAAGACTGTAAACTTTTCAGATCTACAAGCTACCATCTGTAATTTACCCCACTCTGTCTGATGATTACTATTTGTAACCCAAAATAACAAAATTTCTAAATCTCTGCTTCACATCCCCCCTGCAAAAGTATTCAAGATTAAATAATCTGCCTTTTACTTTCACTTCGTTATATAAGAGTTGTGAGTGAAAAGCAACTCTTATTTTTTTTTTTTCAATAATTATTTCTAAATTGTCTGTGGCAGTGTTTCACTGTATTATGCTGTTTAACCTGAAGAACACATTTCAATACTGGGAAATAATAGAAACCGACTGATGTAAGGCTTTTTGCTTTGAATAATAGTTCTATATGGAGTCAACTTCTACTCATTCCGTTTTTTAATCTAAGAAATGCGTATGTTGATGGATTTGACAGTATTAGACAACTGTAAATAATCTCTTTATTTTATTCTCTCACGACTCCATCATCCAAAAGCAAATCAAAATAAACACTAACACAAAACCAGATGACATTTAGCTAACATTGTATTTCACTTTTTTAATGAAAAAATCTTAACATTAAAGCCAATGATATTTCTCTAAAATCTTATATCTGAGAGTTTTAACTTATTTTTCTTTGAAGTAGAGTGAGATTAAGTCTATCGCAGAGAACTAATTATTTACAAAATAACATCAAACAGTTTTATGCCAGCATATAGATATTAAAGGCAACACTGGAAACCCTTTCTTTTAACCAAGGGAATAATTTAGCTATACTGTAAAGTTAATAGGAAATCCATTAATTTTTTTAAATAAACTACTCTGGAAATGTCAGTTTTCTGGATCCAAATTTATCTCTGAAATCAGGCATTGGAAATATATAAATGGCAATTCTACGTATATTATTTATTATTTTATACCTAGAATCACATAATATAATGCCGACTTAATGTACTACTTCCTGATGTATATGCAGTATAGAATGAGACTAAAAGATCAAAAAAGTCATTGGGATCATTTTTCATGCACAACTTAACTTCTGCTGCTTAATCTTTAGTCTATGTAAAAGCCAGCATCCTCTCTTCCAAAAGTCATTATTTTCACTACTTGAATGATTATATATGTTATTTGTGTAGGGAATTCTTTATAATCTGTCTTTTGAAACTGCAATTTATAAAACATTATTTTTGTTTCTACAGATTATTTTTATTAACATTTCCTTTCATTTGGAAATTTTTAAATTTAATTTCACCTTAAAGGTATCCAACCTAATAAAATAATATAACACTATTTCAAATTAGGTTTACACCAAATTTTGCCCAGCAAATAATTTTACATGAGCTACAAAATGAACCGTATAACTTGCTATTTGAACTTCCTGTATCTTCTGTGTTTGATATTTTTAAAATAAACGAGTAGACAGTAATATATTTTAATTGAAATAACTGTTAAAATAATATCTTTCTCATCAGTGAATCGGCAGAAGTAAATTTTTTAAAATACTTTTTATAATGCTATTCTAAAGGTGGATAGTAACCATAAATAGAAATTTTCTTCAGCTAATTAACAGTTTCTTCTCATGAAGGAAGCATATGATAATAAAGTAAGTCGCTATAGAAACTCATAGGTGATGCTAATAATGTCGAAGGTGATGTTGCTGTGTGTACGTTTGTGTGTGTGTTTTTTAAATAACTTCTTTGCCCATGTCTCTTATAGAACACTTTGGAAAAGGAAGTATGTGCTGATTAGCACATAAAGAATTTGCTTTCAAATTTTTATTTGATGGGAGAAAAGCACCGTTGTCAAAATATCATCGCTTCATGTTATTGGACGTCGGATCCACGCACTTCATGAACACAGATGATGTCCACCAACTTTAGGATTAGAATCCTGGTCCCTGCATGCATCTCATTTCCTCCATTTATTTGCTTGAGAGAGTCTTGTTTTTCCTTAGTCTTTCAGTTTACATACCGCTTTTCCTAAAAATCCATTAACCTTAATCTGGGTTATTTTCTTTTTTTTTTAATTTTTAAAAATTTTATTTATTTTAGAGAGAGAAGGAGAGGGTGCTGGGGGCGGGGAAAGAAGGGCAGATGGAGAGACAGGGAGAATCTCAAGCAAGCTACACGCTCAGCACAGAGCCCCACGTGGGGCTTGATCCCATGACCCTGGAATCATGACCTGAGCCAAAATTAAGAGTTGCATGCTCAACCCCACTAAGCCACTTCAGCATCCCTGGGTTATTTTCTATTGTTATGGGCTTCCATATGACTTTATCCTATTTATATCATTCTGTCATGTTTTGTTATGAAGATGGTTTCCTTGCCCGGCTTCTTTTATTCTTTGTAAACTCTCCAAGGGTAGAAGGAATTAAGTGTTTCTATGGCATTGCTCTTTCCCAAATCTCAGTCATATTACCCAGCTCAGAGTAATCATTTACTGAAGAAAACAAGGGACATAGAAGGAAGAAAGAAAAGAAGAAAAATGCATAGAGTAATTTTACCATCTTCTTATGGACTCAGCCCAATGTTGCTGGCTTTGAAGATAGTAGAGGTGGCCAGGAACCAAGGACTGTGAATGCCCTTACAAAATTGGAAAAGGCAAGCAAATGAATTCTCCTCTAGAACCTTCAAAAGAAACACAGCCATGTAGACACCTTGAGTTTAGCCCAGTGAGACTCATTGCAGAATGCTGACCTCCAGAACTAGAAGATGAGAAATTTGTGTTGCTGTAAGCCACTACATTTGTAGTAATTTTTTACAGAATCAGTAGGAAAGTAACACAGATTTGGCCAATCTGCTGTCAGGAGATCATTAATGTCCTTTTCTTTTTTTTTTCAACGTTTATTTATTTTTTTTTGGGACAGAGAGAGACAGAGCATGAACGGGGTAGGGGCAGAGAGAGAGGGAGACACAGAATCGGAAGCAGGCTCCAGGCTCTGAGCCATCAGCCCAGAGCCCGACGCGGGGCTCGAACTCCCGGACCGCGAGATCGTGACCTGGTTGAAGTCGGACGCTTAACCGACTGCGCCACCCAGGCGCCCCCATTAATGTCCTTTTCTTTTCCATGTCTGTTTATAGTAATATCTCTTCAGCATGTGTGCAGGCTCAGCCCTGTGTCTATAGCTTCTGCTCTCTCGTGGCCACTTTGGGTCATTATTGCCTTTTCATCTCTGCCTCCTGCTTCCATTCTAGATACCCTTTAGCTTTTTCTCTTGACCCCATTTCTTGAGCATGATAATTCAGTTGGTTCAGCAAACTAACACCACACTCTGTTTAAAATCTCAATATCAGTCCATTTTCTTAGCACCGGTTAAGTCATTCTCTATAGTTTTTTCTAATTCCAGTAACCAGGCTGAAGGGTCATGTAAAAAGTGTTATGTCCACTTTGAGTGAGAAGCTAACCAAGGCTGATTCCACAGCAGATACGCTGACTTGTACATTCTATCTTAGGACAATACCCTTTGACCCCTTTAACTATAAGAAGTTTATCTTTTCTATCTTTGTATCCCAGAAGCCACCACCATGCCAAACGGCTATCACATAGCAAAGGTGGGATTGGTTAAATCCTTTTTGATTGAAGGAGAATTACAAACACACTGACATAGAACTAATATGTAGATAGAACATTTTATGGAGCTGGTTGCTTCTCCTGTATCCCTTTGATATGATGGCCTTAACAAACACTAAAACTGATAATTTTCCAATAAAAGTATAAGTCATAAAATTGTTATAGTGAAACCTTGGGTTGCAAGTAATTTGTTCTGTGAGTATTCTGCAAGATGAGCAAACGTTTCTAACAAATTTTAACTTGATAAATGAGCGATGTCTTGCAATACGAGTAGTATGTGAAACCACACATCACATGATCACAACTGAGCCAATAGTTCTTGAAATTCACTTTGATATACAAGTGCTTTGCGTTACAAGCATGTTTCTGGAATGAGTAATGCCTGCAAACCAAGGTTTTACTATACTTGTTTGTCATCCTATCAGCTGAATGAAATATTGTTGAATATACTTCAATGGCTACAGACTATTTCTCGTAGTCATCTGGTTGTAGCAAAGAAATCATCTTTAATTGTGTATCTAACTTTTTGAGGATTCCCCTGTGGCTCCAGAACTGCCTGTGTGACTTTTGCATGCATCTTAAATCTCTGCCATTTTGATGGATTACAAAA
This sequence comes from Lynx canadensis, assembly GCF_007474595.2. NCBI lineage: Eukaryota > Metazoa > Chordata > Mammalia > Carnivora > Felidae > Lynx > Lynx canadensis. The sequence continues at coordinate 11,974,462 of NC_044314.2, read as the reverse complement.
GGGACCAAGATATCAAACTGATTAGGTTAAAATAAGAAAACTCAAAATGTGAGTTTTTAACATAGCAAGAATAGAGCTGTTATGCAAAACATACTTGATTCTGAGCCAAGAAAATTATAGTACATAATGTTTTCTGATTTGTTGTGATTTGGACTTTCAGTCAAAGTCAGTATCTTGGCATCAGAGTGTGAGAAGAGTGTCCTCAATGTGTCTTCACATAGATTGAAATGACTTCATAAAGATGGAGTGGTCAAAACAAATGGACAAAACTTTATATGAAGGGGAGAAAAGAATTAAGTTACAAGATGGAAAGCTCTTGTTTGTAGAAATATGTCAAGAAAAGATGGAGAGGTCAAGCTGACTCCATTAAAACCTGTTTAAAATTAGTTGATGATTAATAGCAATTCTTCAAAAATAACACTCTGCTGATTATGATAAGGCTTACACTACCAGTAGTGATATTAATTTCTTTGTGTTTGTCAATTAAATTGGAGCAGGAAATAATCAACAAGATATCTCAAGTAATAAACTCTCACGTATTTAGGGACAACATGGATTAATGGTGGAAGCTAAGAGTACTGGATTCTCATTCTTTTAAAGATTTGCAAAATATTGCACTAAAACATGTCACCTGTAATTGTGGAGAAAGCTTTTCCCAATTTCCTTTTCAATATGTAAGAGGTAATAAGAACGAAATCATAGCTCCACATAAAAATAAAATAATGACTAGTCTAAAAACTGGAATCTGGAAAGAATCAACACCAATAATTAAAAATAAAAAAAGTTCACTGAAGAAATCTATATAGACACAACTTGATGGCATAAGCAGACTTTACTTCACGAAAATTAGTTTATCTAAAAAAGTTGAACTGACACTTTCTATTTCTCCCAAAGTCTGATTTATGACTCAGAAACTCAGGATTTCTAGAACTGGGCCACTATCCACGTTATGATTTCCCCCACGTTAACTGCACAAGGTTGAAAATGTCCCTACGCTCTTGCAACCAGCCATTGCCAAATAAAGTTTCTTGTCTAAACCAGCGAATACAAGTTCTGAGAGTGACTATTTTCTCAACCAACAATAGTACGGAGCCACTAGCAGTCTAGATTCATAGGGAAAAACTCAACTCCTTATAGTCAATGAAAACCTGAGGTCATTAGGACTTAATTCTCTTGCAATTCTAGTTGAAAACCAGTATCTCAGTTTAGGACTGAGTACCAGTACCACCTAAGGGGTGCTTTTTGAGGCAGCCAGTTATGTACGTCTTCTTCCTATCTCTCACATCATCCCAAACCATGTTTCCAAATTAATGAAGGGAATGAAAACCTTAGAAAACAGGTGCCAAGAAAATAGAAAAAGAAACAGGATTAAGGTCCTTCAAGAATAGAACCTGTATATAGTGCATGATGCAGGACTGAGATAGAAAGGACCCAGTATCACTGCATGATACAGATTGATGTATTGCAAGAACTGAATCTGATTCATTAAATCAGAACACGATGATGGGATAAAAAGAGAACACTTTACCAAGACAGCTGGTGTAAGTGCTAATTTGAATATGCCTGTTATCTTGAAAGCTGTTTGCAACAGTTTAACTACTATTTACATGTGTGAGGTCTGGCCGCAACAAGTAGGGGGAAGAAAATACTGTCTGTGTCTTAGACATATCGTGTGTGTGTGTGTGTGTGTGTGTGTGTGTACAGGTCTTCCTGTGTTTAAGGGGAAGTAAAAACCGCCAAATTTATAGTACAAAGACAACAATACATCCACAAGAATTTATAGGCAAATACAAGCACTATTTCTGTAAGTTTGATTTCATTGAAAAAAAAAGAAAAGAAACGAAAAACTTTGCGAAATACAATTCAATAAAAAAGGAAAGAAAGGAACTTCACATTATAGGAAATTTTAAAAGTGATATACTCAGGCTAACACACTGAAAAAGTTAAAAGTTGTTAAAGTTTCCCTTAATAAATATTAAACCTAGGAAAAAATCTGGGAATATATAAATAACTAAAGTTCACTTATCAAGCATAAATCAGAATATAACAATATTCTTATATATCATGCTCTTTTATGGATCAGTCTCTCATAATTTAATAACAGAATGCTTTTTAAATCTTAAAGAAATAAATAATCCCCCGTGCTTGTTAGCCTGATCTGAAGCACAGAAAATGATAACTGTTTCAAATTTATTTATATATTCCAGTATTTGCCTGATATTCTGGCTTGGAAAATATAGAGGGGAAGAAAATGTATAGTAAAATCTTCTGAGTATTAGCAACGGTATGTAGAAGTATGGGTATTTTGATAAAAGGATGTTAAGGATATATTAAGATAAGATTTCTAGAGGGCACATTGGAGGTTTCAAAGGAAATATATATATGACCAAAATGGTCATGAATATATGAAAGTGCTAGCTATGAAGATATTTACCAAACATTATTTATAAGAAAAAATATCAGAAGCAATAAAAATATGGGATACTTTGATATCTGATAAATGAGTTTTTCACCACCTAAATAGGCAACAATATGCAGCTAATAAATTTTATGTTGAAGGAACATTTATTTGATATTCTAAAAATATGAAAAGGTTGAACATATTTCATTATGTAAAAAAGGAGTTTTTCACAGTTACACGTAAAAATCCAAGTTTTTGTACAAAGCAAAAAAAACCACGCAGAGGCATTGACACTAGTAGAAAATTAGACACCAAAATGTCAATAATTATTGTATCTGAAAGTTTAATTACGTACGAGTCTTATTCTTTTCTGTCATTTTAGAAAAGTTTCTAGAATTTTACAATAAATATACATTATATAATAAAAATTTACAAAATCAAAACAGAAGCGTCTCAGTCCAAATGCATCTTCATAGGTTATTTGAGAGCATTTTTATTTTATTTTATTTTATTTTATTTTTTTTATTTTTATTTTTTTTTCAGCTATTTATTTATTTATTTATTTTTTTTTTATATATGAAATTTATTGACAAATTGGTTTCCATAGAGAGCATTTTTAAATAAAATTCTGCTTGGTGATTATTTTCCTTTATGTATCCTGAATTTTTTTTTCCTTTTTCTTTTCTTTTTCCATAATTTTATTCTGTTCATTATTTTCAACAAATAGGTCTTCTTATGCTAGTATTAGAAATCACTTTATCGACCAAAAGATTTCTGAGCAGAAGTTTACGAGAAGTTTAAATCGCTATGGGCTTGGGTGTTTATTTTAGAAATTCAGACTCCTGGGCCCCTCTTCTGAAAATGCAATTCATGTGCTGTGGTGTGAGACCTGGGAATCTGTATTTATAATCAGAGCTCCTGGGCATTCTAACGACCAGGCAGGCATACATTGTCTTGAAGAATAAATCTGTAGACTGATTCATAGATGTCTTCAGATATATAAGTACCAGCTCATATATCTAATACCAACTACATTTTCGTTTGGTGGGAATTAAAAAGTAGAAATAGGCATATATCATACTGTCAGGGATTCTGATGAGATATAATGACAAATTTCTGATAACAGGGGTTTGCTCTACGTTGGGATGAATTTCCTCCGAAATTTTCAGAATTTATTTTGTTTTGGCATAGTTAGCTATATGGTAGCCTTCTTGCTAGTAGAGTGTGACCTAAAATAAATTTCAATTTATGTTTTTTAATTCTAAATGATTCAGCATTTTGAATATTCTGCATAACTGCACTAATAAAATTATGTGAGTTTTAAAAATATTATTATAGGGGCACTGGGTGGCTCAGTTGGTTATGCATCTGACTTCAGCTCAGGTCATGAGCTCATGGTTCTTGGGTTCAAGCCCCGCATCGGTCTCTGTGCTGACAGTTTGCAGCCTGGAGCCTACTTCGGCTTCTGTGTCTTCCTCTCCCTCTCGGCTCCTCCCCGGCCTGTGCTCTGTCTCTTTCTCAAAAACAAATCAATAAACATTTTGAAAAAGTAAATAAAATATAATATGTAAATTACGTTTTAAGTTTCAGGATACATTTGTCAAGATTTTATAATGCCAAGGTCACTCATCCCTAGATATCATTTTGCTAATGATAATGGAAATGATATTAGTGTTCTCAGTAACACACGATGTTATTTGGTAAACATTTCTAGGCACACGTATTCTGTGGCACACTGTGCTGAGAAGTTGGAATTGCGTAAATATTGGTAGTGTAATCATGTGTTACAGTAAAATCATGTTCAGATAGGAAGGCTTATTTGAGGACTTTTGGTAATTTTCCATCTCCAAAAGACAAAGATGCTTTTCTGCAAAGCAGGGTAAAAAACTAACAGGCAAGCAAACAAAACACCAAGAAACAAACTCAATTTATTCCTAATATGTAAGTACTAAGGAAGGGGGGAAATACCTTTAATAGGGACAGTGTCTCATGATTTTATGTTATAGGGGAGATACTATAGCTGTCAACCTAACTGTGAGGGTAGTATAACGGATCACCTAAGATAAACTGTAGCTTTCTTTAACAAGAACTTAAAGATAAATATTATAATGAAGGAAACTGACACAGGAGTAGTGGATGAGGAGGATTTGTGATTTTCCTTTGGAAAGAGTTGAAGAGATCAATGCATTTGATTGTTGCTTTTACACTAATATTATCACTTACCCCAGACTTCTTGTTTCATTAATAACACTGGTCTGACGTTCTGTAGAGAGTAAAGCAATTTTCTTGAGTCAGCTAATGTATTTTACTTGGATACATGGAGACAACTAAATTCTTGGTAGCAATGACATGGTCGCACAAACTGGACCTCATACAATAAAAGATATTTTTAGTTAATAGAGCTGTCTTTTAAATGGATGAATTAGACACTACTTCCGGTCACATATGGTTGATTTTTCACAAACCCTACTTCTAACCCCAAATAGGTTTACCTCAAGGAATATCCAGTTTTCCTCTCACCGAGTCTAAAATCCTGACCAGCGGACTCATGTCTTTAAGGATTTATTAAAGAATATAGGGGCACCTGGGTGACTCAGTTGGCTAAGCATCCTGCCTCTTGAGATTGGCTCAGGTCGTGATTTCGAAATCGTGAGATCGAGCCCCGGGCCAACATGGAGCCTGCTTGGGATTCTCTCTCCTCCTCTCTCTCTGGCCCCTCCTCTACTTGCACACTCTTTCGCTCTCTCTCAAACAAAATAAACATTTAAAATGTATATGATTGGGCGCCTGAATGGCTCAGTCGGTTAAGCCTCTGACTTCGGCTCAGGTCATGATCTCACGGGTGGTGAGTTTGAGCCCGTGTGGGGCTCTGGGCTGACAGTTCAGGTCCTGGAGCCTGTTCCAGATTCTGTGTCTCCCTCCTCTCTTTCTGCCCCTCCCATGCTCATGCTCTGTCTCTCTGTCTCAAAAATAAATAAACATTAAAAAATAAAAAAATAAAATGGTATATAATAAATACCTTGAAATTTAATGTAAAATGCACATCTAGTCCATTCCCTACCAGCACCCAGACCACCATTGAAATGTGCTTAGTTTCCGAGAATGAAAGAAAAAAAAAAGTTTTTTTTTTTTTTTCTGTTTTCTACACTTGCACCTGAGATGCCATGTTGAGTCTATACTTACCTGAGATTCACAGGGAGCTGGCGGAGGACAAGAGAGAACAAGCTGTTATAGACGGGTTAGGAGAGAAAGAAAGAAGCAAGGCTGGGGCGGGACTGAGAGCCTCAATGGTACCTGGGCACCTGAGGCACGAAAGCTGCAGGAACAAAGAGCTACCAGGAGAAGGTTTATCCAGAAAGTCTGCTTCACAGGATCTGCCTGGGCTGTGGAGGTCTCCACTGCTTTCCCAATTTTGCTGCCTGATGTCTCTCCTGGCATCAGCTGGCAACAACAGCAAACCGCAATTCATAAGCTACGTTATTGAAACACAGAAATTGAAAAATACAAGTCATAAGAGAAATAAGAACAACAACACAGCTCCATATTGATTCTTCCATGTTTTATAGCATCAAACTCAGCAAGGGCAGGTGCTCCAATTCTTGTGGAATCTAATAAGATTATTCTAATCTCTACTGTCATATATGGAGCATATATTTTGAATTAAGATTGGTTTCATTTTTGTATTAATAAAATTGTCTAAGTCTTATGCCAAACTTGTGAGGCAGGTTTCGTTATATCCCTCACTTAAAAAGTAAGGGAAACGATTCCAAGATCATTTAAACATCAAATAAAAACGTGTTTACAGGTCAAAATGCTTGAGCTTGTAGATCTTGGGCTTGGAACCACTTAACATCATGATTTAATGCCTCTCTACTTTGAAACTATTTGTCATTATTTATTCAACCAAATATATGGAGTACCTGTAAAGCACAAGGCATGATTTATGATTTATGGACAGAGTGACACAGTCGTATCACTACAGGACTACCAGGTCCTTTTATGTTCTCGTCTGTGTGTTTTTTAAAGTTTTTGTTTGAATTCCAGTTAGTTAATATACAGTATAATATTAATTTCAAGTGTACAATTGAAATTGAAATCTCCCAACACTTTAACCTGTGTTCCAAGTGATCATTTAAATCACACAACAGATAGCCCAGTGAGGTAAATGGTTTATTATTTAATTTTGCAGTTATAAGAAAATAAACAGAGATTGAAAACACTCTCCCGATCACACAGCTGTAAGTGATGTAATATTTGCTTTCAAGGGAAAATATAAATCTAAATATATAAAAACCATATCCAAACAATTCTACTAAACGCCAAATACTAAATGCCAAACATACCATTTGTTGCTCAGATCATACAGTATATAACATTATCATACTTTCCACATTAAATTTTAATTGAGTATTCATTAAAAAAATATCTTACTTATATGTATATTCTCCAAGGAGTATCAAGAACATAGCAGGAGTGAATAACTATCTTTGGTTAATAGCAATAATGGTGATAAGAAAAAAAATTGGGGGTGGGGACACCTGGGTGGTTCATCCTATTAAACATCCGACTCTTGATCTCAGCTCAGGTTGTGATCTCACGGTTTGTGGGATGGAGCCTTGCATCGGGCTCTGGGCTGAAAGTGCAAAGCCTGCTTGGGATTCTGTCTCTCCCTCTCTCTCTCTCTCTGTCCCTCCTCTCTCTCTTTCTTTGTCCCCCTTTTCTCTCTCTCTGTCCCTCCTCTTTCTCTCTCTCTCTCTCTCTCATTCTCAAAATAAATAAAAAACATTAAAAAATAATAATAATTTAAAAAGGAAAAGAAAAGAAAAAAATCATTTAAATTCAAGTTAGTTCATAAACAGTGTAGCCTTGACTTCAGGAATAGGACCCAGTGATTCATGTCTTATATATGATACCCAGTGTTCATCCTGAAACGTGCCCTCCGTAATGCCCATCACCCATTTGACTTGTCTGCCCCCCACCTCTCCTCCAGCAACCCTCCGTTTATTTTCTGTGTTTAAGAGTTTCTTATGGTTTGCCTCCCTCTCTGTTTTTGCCTTATTTTTCCTTCCCTTCCCCCATGTTCATCTGCTGAGTTTATAAAATTTCACATATGAGTGAAATCACATGGTACCCGTCTTCTGATTGACTTATTCCACTTAGCATAATACTTTCCAGCTCCATCCACATTGTTGCAAATGGCAGGATTTCATTCTTTTTCACTGCCAAGTAGTATTCCATTGTATATATATAAACCGCATCTTCTTTATCGATTCAGAAGTTGATGGCTATTTGGGCTCTTTCCATAATTGACTATTGCGGAGAGCGCTGCTATAAACATTGGGACTTCATTCAAACCCATAGGAGACTACATAAGGGTCTGCGTTTGTGATGTGTGATTTCGGTAAGTATAAAAACTTTCAGAAACACTTTTCATCGGATTACTTTGAGGTTTATTTTAAATCTCCATTTTCAAAGTTGTAGGAAATTATGATGCCCATTCCCCAAATGTTTTTTTTTTTCTTTTCTTTGTTTTGTTTATAGTTTGGCACACAGAAGCTGAGCCTTAGGCAGGGAACCTCAGAGAGGTCTTAAGGTGTGAATACATCTGTAGGGATCGACAACCATCATAATCTTGAATTATTATTATTCCCCATGTCAGCCATCCTTTGAGAGTCCCCTTAACTACATAAATATTTCACCACTTGTGACAGTCATGAAAGTTTATATTTAGATGGGTTACAGCATAATGTAATAGCAAATAACTGTTCATTATTTTTAATAACGCACGAATCTGAACGAATGCGTGAATGTTGGCGCATGGAATTTGCCACATGATAGTGTGAGGTCAAAGTTTTAGCCTCACTTCAAGGTTTTTCTTGAACTAATTAGGTAGCAAAAGAAGGAGGAGAATGCAGTGGAGGAAAAATAAGGGTTTTAAGACCCTGATAAAAAATTGTGTCGTCTGTAGTTTCTTCTTACCAGTAAAGAGCAGGTGACTTATACGCCTCAATACCTGAATGATTAAAAATATAAGCTGGCTGATCCACTTTAATGGCCTTCTATTTAAATTAATTTTATACTTAAAGTGAGATTCCTACTTCTGAAGTCATGTTTCCAATTTTCCAATAAAATCCTATATTCTTATTTCTTCACCCTTCACCCTTGAAAGCAGAGTCCTATATTCCTATGTCTTCACTCTTTTTTTTTTTTTTAACATTTATTTACTTTTGAGAGAGAGAGAGAGAGAGAGAATATGAGCCGAGAGGGGGCAGAGAGAGAGGGAGACACAGAATCCGTAGCAGGCTTCAGGCTCAGAGCTGTCGGCACAGAGCCGGACGCAGGGCTCGAACCCACGAAGCGTGAGATCATGACCCGAGCCAAGGTCTGGCGCTCAACCGACTGAGCCACCCAGGCCCCCCCTTTAGGTCTTTGCTCTTAAAAGCAGGCTGGCGCTTCTGCAAGGAGAGAACAGGAAGAAGGAGCTCCAGCAGATTCAGGCTACACATGGAGACAAATGCATGGGACCAACTGTTTTAGTAAAGCATTATTTCACAGCTTTTTAATAGCATGTGAAAGTCAACTGTAAGATTAGAGAATGGTGAGCAACCCCTTCAGAATGAATGCAGGTGGCCGTGGAATTGTTAACATTGTTACACCGAGCCTCGGGAGAAGAATAACATTTGCAATTAACAGTGATTTAGGAGGTGATCTAGAAAGTGGCAACAGCTCAAGGTCACACACATACGGGAAGAGCTTGGACCGTAATCCAGACGTTTTTCTAATTGTCAAGCGAATCTCAAAAATTAACTGCTCTTTTTCCTTAAGGAATATATATTATTGTATTTCTAGTCTTTTCTTAACACCTTTGAAATAAGACATATTTCAGCAATTCTTGTTCTAAAATTAGAAATTATACATCTTCTTAGACTTCCTATTATAAATTTCTTTTATTATTTGTAACTCAATATGGTCACAAAAAGAGAAACAAAATTCCCACATATTTTTAGTGTGTCTTAATTTTTCTTTTTCTTTTCTTTTCTTAATATTTTATTACCCAATATTGATTGGATGAGAGGTGGGTAGAGGAGGCTTTGGAAAACTAAGTATGTATAAGGTGCAATTTCATTAAAACAATTTTTTTTAATGTTCATTTATTTTTGAGAGAGAGAGAGACAGAGACAGAGAGCGAGCAGGGGAAGGGCAGAGAGAAAGGGAGACACAGAATCTAAAGAAGGCTCCAGGCCCTGAGCTGTCAGCACAGAACCCGACATGGGGCTCGAACTCACCAACTGTGACATCATGACCTGAGCCGAAGTCGGACGCTTAAACCGACTGAACCCACCAGGTGTCTCAGCGCAATTTCATTTTTAGATAAAAAGAGGATATAAAATAATTTAACCAAAATGAACATACATGCCTATATGTGTAATCAGTTTGGAATGATATTGTCTAAAATATTTTCTGATTAAGTAATTTTTGTTTTCCTGCAATAATAGCTATTCTAAATATGTTTCTCTTAAATGCAAGTCTATGTTCTGGTAGGAGACAAAAAAAACTACAAGAGGTTCCAATATGGTGCTTCATCGCTCTACAGATGGCAAGTGAAAAACGTCGCACTAATGGATTCAAAATAATTTCTTTGCATTTCAAAGTTCAAGTACAATTACTCTGGAGACTTCCCACCTTTTGTGTCTCCACAGTGGTCAACACACATAGTTCCTTCGAGTTCTTGGTTGCGAAATATAAGAAAGCATGGGCAGTGTGTCTGCTGGGAATTGTTGAACAACAATCACAAACCTCATTTGGTAAACAGTAACAAGCTTTTGGTTTTGTTCTCAAGTCCATCAGTAGGACAGACCTGCTGGTCTGCTTTTCAGAAGGCAGGTCAGTGGGCCTTGATGGGTCACATCACGTGTTGCCCTCCAGCAGGTTAGCTCGGGCTTGTTCCCGTTATGGAGTCAGAGGCTGATTAGTGAACAAGTAAGAGCATGAAAAATTTCTTGAGGTCTAACTTGGGAGCCAATCAGTTATTTTCTCCACACTACATCAGCAAAGCAAGTCAAGGCTAGCCAAAATTCAAAGGATTAGGGGGAAAAAACCCAACTCTCCTTCTTGATGAGAAAAACTGTCAGTTACATGGCCAGGGACAAGAATCAAGGGAGGGGTGGAGATTTCGTGCCATTTTTTGCAATCAGGTATAAGAAGCATGGGTTGATTGACCAAGATGGCCTTCAAGTTCCCCTCAGACTTCTTCCCCACCTCCCTCTCCTAAGAGTATTTACTTTAGAAAACAATGTAAGTACATTCTTTCCCTGCCCCTTTGGAATGTATATAGATGTTCTCCCAGCCTCTGGACAAGTTTACAGCCTACGGATGCCTTTCTCAAAGATCTGGGAGCCATCCGTTTGAAATGCAATCACCAAGGAGAAAAGGACCCTTTTCTCTCAGTTACTGGGAAAAAACTAGGCACAAACTAGGCAAGCGTAGACGGCCTACTCACAGAGACTAGCATTTGCAGACTCAAGAATAATCAATCCAATGTGCCCCCACATGCTATTGATCCATCTCTGCCCCCCAAGGTTCTCCATGTGATTTCCCCTTGGTTTCTTCAGAGTTACGAACCTTCTTTGCCTTTGATTCAGGGGAGTTGACTTCAATCTCTCTTCTCTCCCTGTTACAGGAGTTTTGAACAAATTGTTCCTTACCTGTTTGACTCTGCTCAGTGCACGTGGAGGGAAAATTAGGCATTGTGCTTCTGAGTAATTCACTATAATCAGGTTTACCTTCATGGCCAGGATAAAGCTAAATTGAATTAGGTTTTTGCAAAGGCAAGCTGGGCCTGTTCTCTATGGTCTCATATAGCTGTAAAAATAAAACTGACAGAAATAGACATGATTTTAACAATTAATGATGCTTTGAAATTAATCAAATAAGTTAATTTAAAATAAGAGGGGCGGACAATGTGCTAGTCAGCAGTTAGGTGAACTTCCAAGAATGTTAAATACTCACTGATTGCACAGTACTTATCCCTACTTTGTTGGTGGGGAGAGAGCTTCTGTTTCAATCTAAATCGTATTGAAAGTAAATCTCTGGAAGCAGCAACCTGACATCTTCCCCAGCTCACTGTTAATGGAGGTGCCTCGGTGAAAAGGAGGAATGGGATTGTATCAAAGGAAACATTTAAAACACTGAACATAAATGATGCTGCTGCAAAAACGGAAGTGGATCATTAAGCTTTGCTGCATATAATTTTCCTTCCTTTGGCCATGAGAGATATCTCAGAATGTAATGTTTTCACTTCTGAATTTGTTATTCTATCTCTTGCAAAAATTTAAGAATCAGCTTACAAAATGCTTATGACCAAAGTTAAAAATAATTATTAAAAAAATTTTTCTAATGTTTATTATTTTTGAGAGAGAAAGAGACAGAGTGCAAGCAAGGGAGGGGCAGAGAGAGAGTGAGACACAGAATGTGAAGCAGGCTCCAGGCTCTGAGCTGTCAGCACAGAACCCGATGCAGGGCTTGAGCTCATGAGTCATGAGATCATGACCTGAGCCAAAGTTGTACGCTTAACCCGAATGAGCCACCCAGGCGCCCCCAAAATAATTATTTATGTGCAAAATAATAAAAGTTATTAATAACTCTTTCAAAACAGTACTGTGGAGGAAAACTGTGTTGACCTATGTCCAGAATAAATTGATTTAAAATATTTAAAGGGGCGCCTTGGTTGAGTGTCTGACCCTTGATTTTGGCTTCGGTTTTGGTCTCGTGGTTTGTAAGTTTCAGCCCTGCATCAGACTCTGCGCTGACAGTGAAGATGGGCGCCTGGATGGCTCACTTCAGTGACTGTTGTGCTCTTGATTTCAGCTCAGGTCGTGATCTCAGGGTTGTGGGATCAACCCTGTGTTGGGCTCCAAACCGAATGTGGGGTTTGCTTGAGATTCTCTCTCTCCCCTTGTCCCTCTCCCCTCCCCGCCCCTCTCCCCTCTCTCAAATAAACATTAAAAAATAACTGTATAAAGAAAAGACATGAGAGGTAGAATTGGACAAGGTAAATGAAGATGCACTTGAAAGAAGTGTGGAAGCAGTATAGGTTGAATTAAGATTTTGGCAAATGTAGACTTTTTATTGAAGTATTGATTTTGGGGCTAAAAATAATGGAAAAATTGATAAAGTTTGTGGATGATAGATACTATTGTCAAAAAGTTTTATTTGCTTTTAGGTAACAACAGAGTTTCTCAATATCAGTCCTGTTGTCATTTGGTTCCAGATAATTCTGTGTGCACACGTGTGTGTGTGTGTGTGTGTGTGTGTGTGTGTGTGGCAGAGGAGGGAAGAACACTAGGACACTGTCCTTTGCATCATGGGATATTTAACATCATCTCTGTCCTCTACTCATTAGATGTGAGAACCATCTCCCCAGTTGTGACAACCAATAATGTCTCCATACATTTTCAAAAGTCTCTGGGAGGCACAATTCCCCCAGTTGAGAACCACAAAATTAGAGTGGAGGCATGAAACAAACATCATGTAAATGAATTAAATAAACATTAAAAAATACAAATGCAGTTATATTTTGAAACAAGAGAAAAGACAGCTAACATTTCCTTGATATCTATTGTGTGGCAGGTACCACACAGAGCAATTTTTAAATGTCATTCAATAACAACACTCCATGTTGTATCTAATCACCCAAACTATACAGAGAGAAAAAAAACACCCTAACTATACTCTCCTAAAATTAAAAGACCCAGTTATGATTCACTCCATAGTCCTCTCTTTTCACCAACTGCCTTTCTTTGTTGATTGAATGTGATCAATTTTGACCTCATTTTCAAAGAACATATAGAATTTCTCCTGTAGAATAAAATAATTTTGTGCTATGACTTGTGTTGCTGAAAGTAATAACCACTATCATCCCTTTAATTGGAATTGTTCCTTCTTTTCTATTTTTACAAGTATCTGGTTTTATTTTTATCTTAGGATATTATATTTTATGTGTCTCAATTATATATGTACACAATTTTTCTCCATTAGATCACAAGCTCCCTGAAGTTAGAGCATTTTAATTTCCCTCATGCATTCATTCTTCATTGTTTAATGCAGAACGGTTCATATGACGGCCACAAGCCACATGTTACTGCTGAATACTTAAATTGTGGCCTGTCTTAATCGAGAAGTATTCTCAATAGAAAATAAACTCTTGTTTATTATGTTGATTTCAGGCTGAAATGGTAGTATTTGGGGCATATGGTGTTAAATGAAATATATTAAAATTATTTTCACTTATTTCATTTTACTTTATGCAGCCTAAAACATTTTAATTTGCATATATGTCTCACATTGAATTTCCATTGGATAGTGCTGGTCTAGTATTAAGTAACTGCTACATAACTATTAGGTTGAATGTCAGCCATATGAAAAATATTTATTTGATTTTTAATTTTATTTATAGAATGTTTTTGTCATAACCTTTAAAATTTTAATAACTACATGTCAGCATATGCGTATAAATAAGTGTGTGTCTGTATTTTAAATGAATAGGCACACAGTTAATTCCATCAATTGGGTAATTTATGATCGTATTAAGACCCTGCAATAGCTTCTTGTAATGGCTTTCTGCTACATTTAATAGTTCATTTACCAAATAAATATAATGTTCTTATTTTGTGCTTACATGGTAGACAAATACAATTTCTAACAATTTATTACTAGCATCAGCTTTAAATATATTTGAAGTTTATCTCAAAAATGAGGTCATTTGAGAAATCACCAGAATTACACTGTCACCACCATCTCTTCAGTCAACCTGCAGAAATTATAGAAATTAGAAATTATAGAAATTATCAGTTACAATGTCTATAAGTGTGCTACCCCTTTAAGATGTTAATTCCATTAAGATACAATATACGCAGGTAACTTTTACCTTTCATCAACAATTACAGTACATGAATTCAAATCAGAGAACAAAGGGGATTTGTTGGCAAATGGAGGTGGAGTAAGGGAGTCAAGGAAGTTTGAATGCAAGTGTTTAAAAAAAAAAAAAACCCTGGAAAACCAATGACACTAGAATAAAAGGTGGCTTACAGAAAAAATGCTGGTGAATGTTGACCTCTTTGCCACAGATACAAATCTTACCCACCATGTTATACATCACAGATATAGACCATTTCTGTGATCTCAGAAAGTTCTACCGGACTGTGCTGGTCTAGACCCTTTAATGTGGTATCTATTTATTAATCATGATAATCAGAATAATGGCCTTCCAAAGACGTCCTATCCTGGTCCCCCGAACCGTATGTTACATCACGTGGCACAGAGGTATCAAGATTTGCAGATGGAAACAAAATCAGATGACTGTAAAATAGAGAGATTACCCTGGATTATCTGAGTTATTCCAATGGGATCACAAAGGTCTTTACCAGAGGAAGAAGAAAGAACAGAAGAGCAGAGTGACAGGATGTGATAAGGACCCCATCCATCATTGCTGTCTTTGAAGATGGAGGAAGACATAAGCCAAGGAACTCAGATGGCTTCTGGGAACTGGAAAAAGAAAGCAGGATTCCCATCCGGAGTCTGCAGACAGGGATTCAGGCCTCTGACACCTGGGGTTTAGCCCGGTGAGACCTTTGTTGGAGTTCTAACAGAACCGTAAAAAACAGTGTATTTGTGTTGTGTTAAGCCACTAGTTTATGGCGATTTGTTATGGCAGCAAAAGAAAACGAATACAGATACAGTTATTTGAAGTAATTTCATTCGTTGTCCACTCAAATAGCAACTATTTCACTTTTTTTTTAATTGGGAATGAAGGGGCCAGGGTGGGGATGGTGTTGTTAATTGTTTCTATTTATCTTTAGATAAGACATGTGGAAATTATCTCATCTTTTTATCTGTGATGCATTTTACTCATTCCAATTCTGAAGCCTGGGAAAACTTCGATTAATGGAACCCAATTACAGAGCTCTCCTGTTAATTGAAAAAAAATATTTTCCTTATTCAAATACTAAATGTAAGGAAACTTATATCAGGAATCCATGCCAAAAAAGCAAATAAGCCATCTACTTAAAAAAATTATAAATGCTGCCTTCTAAAATTTCTTCAAAAGCAAAAGGAGCTTTACAGACAAGATTCTTCTAAAAAAGAAATAGATAAAATGTTAAGTTTAAAAAATTCTGATTTC
The DNA here is from genome assembly GCF_007474595.2 of Lynx canadensis. Classification (NCBI taxonomy): domain Eukaryota; kingdom Metazoa; phylum Chordata; class Mammalia; order Carnivora; family Felidae; genus Lynx; species Lynx canadensis. The sequence goes on along the minus strand of NC_044314.2, from coordinate 11,958,881 downwards.
ATCTAATAGTCTGTCAAACTTTATAAATCAACTGTCTATTAATTCCATTTCTTTCATTTGACAGCTAAAACTATCATTTTCTCAGGATTGTTGGAAATGCATGAATCTCTATGATCCCATGTATTATTTAACCTCCTCTGCTTTGAAATGTCCTTTGAAATTTCCAAACATATCATCATGACTTTTCTATATTCAAGCTTATGTTTTAAATGAGATAAAGCCCAGTATTTTTAAATATGCAATTTTTCTAATAAAAAATATATCAAAATTCTTTGTTTTCCTTATTTGGGGGATTTATTTTCTTTTCCTTCACCTTAAATGCAGAAACAGTAGCAAGAGGGGATTATGATTGAATTGATTTTTGATTTTAAAGATAACAAATTAAACACACACACACACACACACACACACACAATATGTTCAATTGTAATTGTCCAAGTCAAACTTTTAGGGGGAAAAAGTGTGTTTTAATAACTTCATTAGCTATAATTAATTAATTGAATGTAATTTAAAGTTTATTTTTTAAAAAACTAACACAAAAATAATGAAATTTTATGGTATTTTACTTTATTACCATCACATTTCCATATCAATTGCAATCTATAGACCTAGCTGATGAGCATTTCAGACTACCTCCTGTAACCATCTAGAAACTCCTCAATGACTTTGATTTATTATTCTTGGTAGAAACTCTTTAGTTCACAATACTTATGTAATAGAGTCCATTTAGGTAAAGAGAAACTTTACTAAGTTTTTCAACTACAAGACAATTAATAAAGATGATTAATTATATAAGAACTGACTATTGAAGTGAGTAAAAGAATCTGATGAATATTTTATTTTATTTCAGAAAAAGCAATTGATTTCTATGGTAGACATTGTTGTTTGGGATTCATCTGCTAAATGTACCGTTTCCTTCTGTAGTAATTTTTTTTTTCTATCATCACAACTCGGTCCATGTAGCTCTTGTAAACTGACTTCATCCACCACTCTTAGGGGTAAGACAAAATCCAGCTGTAAACTAATTTATGCTTCACATTTATTTGGCCAGATAATTGGTTCAAGGATTGGCAGATGAATCAATCAGAGCCAATAATGAACCCCCAAATTCTGAATTTGTGTTCTCAGAAAAAGACTTTCCCTTTTTAGCACTCACAAGATGGTTGAGAGACAGAGGGCTTTGTGTCCCATACGTCATACCATATGATGCTGGAGTTTATATCCAACAAGCAAGCACAGAGCTCAAATGTTGAGATAGGAAAGCCCAGCCTTAGGTAATGCTTGTCCCATGCCTTAAAATTTCAGATTATTTTAGTCAACAAATACTGCTTGAGCATAAGCCAATTCAGGTTGAGCTTTCAATTACATATTTTTGACTGAAAACACCCTAACCAGCTAAGTACAATATATGCTCCATATGGGGTGCTGGTTTTAAATAAATGATTCACTGATATGTCTCATATCCCAAGACAGTTTATTATATATAATAGAGGCTTAATAGCTATTGTTGGAGTTAATGAACTTTTAGAAAGTGAATTTTACCCAAGGGAAGTTTGATTTTGTAAACCTTAAAAATCACAATTAGTTAAATACTGTCATCTAGGATTATGAATTTTCAGTCATTTCTAAATGAAAATAAAATATCTCCTGCATGGTTTAATGGATTTTTATCTTTTGTTTTCTAGCTTTTACTGAGCCCAAGTTTCAATACGAACAGCATGATTTGAATAATAATTTGAATAAAAATACTTTACTTTGACAACTGATTAAAATTATTTATACTATGACATTGTTCAGTGCATTGTAGATTAATTAATTGCATTTTTGCCTCATTATCGTAAAAAAAACTTCTAATATCTCCTCAGATATCTGGGGGATACCATTAGAATTCACATCTTTTGATTATTAATAGCTATACTTAGTATACTTAGTACCATCATCTTTCATCTATTGACAGTCCAACAATGACTTTTCCACTTTATTTCATTATACCATTGCTATCCATGATACAGAAATGGCTTTATTGAGCACACCAGAAACGTAATATTTATTTTCATCTTACTCTCTTTCTCTTCACTTTCATGCACTAGATCCTCTGAAGCAATGGAGAACTTATTATTCTTTCATATTTTCTAATTGCATTGTAACCAGTATATTTAAATCCTGCATGGTCTTCCATTATGTCCTACATTCCTCGTGATTCTGTTTGCTGTTTAATCATAAGGATTCCTTTCACAAGCGTCTTGTCTGTATTTACAGTATACTGTTATATTTGAAAATATGAAGAATTTTCATCTCAAAATCTTTTTATTTTTCTTTTTTATATTTACATCACGTCTGTGAACTACAGAATGTATTTTTTTGCATCACTTGAGTTGACCTTTTTTTTTTTTGTTTAAAAACATTTTTTAATGTTTATTTATTTTGAGAGAGAGAGAGAGAGAGAGAGAGAGAGAACAGAGACAGAGTGCAAGTAGGGGAGGGGCAGAGAGAGAGGGAGACACAGAATCTGAAGCAGCTCCAGGCTCCGAGCTGTCAGCACAGAGCCCGACACTTGGCTCGAACTCATGTACCACAAGATCATGACCTGAGCTGAAGTCGGATGCTTAACCGACTAAGCCACTTAGGCGTCCTGTGATTGGGATGATTTTTAAGGTCAGTTTTTTAAAGGCTTAATTTCCCTTCTCTCTCTCTCTCTTTATTTTGTTTTGAAATCATTTTAGACTTATAGAAGAGTAGCAAAATAGTACAGGTAGTTTCCATATAACCTTAAGCCATTTTTTCCTGTGATAATATCTGACAAAAACATGGAAAAAGGATCAAGAGTAAGAAATTAACCTTGGTGTAATACTATAAAAACTACAAAATGTATTCAGATTTCACCAGTTTTTCCACTAATGGCCATTATCTTTTTCCCTATAGCTGGACCCTACCATGCATTTAGTAGTCCTGTCTTCCCAATCTCCTCCAGTCCACAAGAATTCTTTAGCTGTTGTTTGTCTTTTATGACCTTAATGCTTTGGAAAGCACTGGTCAGGTATTTTGGAGAATATCCATAAATTTAGGTTCGTCTGATGTTTTCTCATGACGACACTGGGATAAAGGGTTGCAGAATACACTACCCCAAAACAGGCCACATTGGCAAATATCCTCGGTATACTCACTGTGATATCACTTATTCGATGAAAACTTGGCCTTGTCTTTAGCTTAGATAGTACTAGTTAGAGCGTGAAAAATAAGACAGCTTATAAATTAATAAATAATTATAGCGAAGCTACGATAAGGTCAACACTATAATTAGGTGCAGATTTATTTTTTTAACCATCCATCAGGCAAAGTGTCAAAGTGTAATCCGCTAAGAATTTTATTTTATTTTTTTCAACGTTTTTTATTTATTTTTGGGACAGAGAGAGACAGAGCATGAACGGGGGAGGGGCAGAGAGAGAGGGAGACACAGAATCGGAAACAGGCTCCAGGCTCTGAGCCATCAGCCCAGAGCCTGACGCAGGGCTCGAACTCACGGACCGCGAGATCGTGACCTGGCTGAAGTCGGACGCTTAACCGACTGCGCCACCCAGGCGCCCCAAGAATTTTATTTTTAACAAAAAAAATATTTGGGTACTGATTTTCCAAAACAGTCCATTCTAGGGGCGCCTGGGCGGCTCAGTTGGTTAAGCAACTGACTTTGGCTCAGGTCACGATTTCACGGCTGGTGAGTTCGAGCCCCGCATCGGGCTCTGTGCTGACAGCTCAGAGCCTGGAGACTGCTTTGGATTCTGTGTCTCCCTCTCTCTCTGCCCTTCCCCTACTTGTGCTCTGTCTCTCTCTCTCTCGCTCTCAAAAACAAATAAACATTTAAAAAGTTGAAAAAAAGTCCATTCTAGACATGAGAATAATTCATATAGTTGGATAGGACACCTGCTTCCCACATACATTTCCAGTTACAAACATTGGAAAGAATTTGTTACAAATTATTTAACACACATTCTGGAGTGAGAGTTAAATGTGTAAGTGTATAGCTGATTTAGGTGTAAACATATGAAGCAATATTGTGATCATGATGCATTCAGTGAGCTTCTGGTGACAACTTCTAAAAAGTGTATCTACAAGAATGATCTCATCTGACCTACGCCAAGCTCCTGCTGTCCTAGTATCCTGATGCGGATACTTTTCTAGGTGAATAGATCTCCATCTTCCTTTACTCCCACAATCCTCCAATTAGCTAATCTCCTCAATTTCTCCCACTCCACTCAGGGATAAGATAGCATTTTATTAACTAAGTTAATTATTTCCAGAGATTCCTTGGTGTCTGCCTCTAAAAATGTTCCAATGTGACACAAAGAACGCACTTTTCAAAGGTTTACAAAATGAGGGCTATGGACTTGACTTTGAACCTGAAATTTGTGTTTATCACCCTGCATGACATTCTAACCTGGTCATCCTTTATCTAACCACTGAGATTGTCTGCCATTTTCTCAGTGAGAAAATTTCACAGTGGGAGCTGAATTCTATCCCCACTCACTATTTTTCGATGTCTCTAATCTCTCTCTGCTGTGTTCCCTGGTACAAATCATTCTCCAGAGTAGATGTATTAAATAAGTCCTTTGTAAACTGGAATATTGCAGACTGTGTAGCATTCCTGGCTTTGGCAAGGTCCATTTATACACACCATTTATATACCACTTACAATTGTTTTCAGTGGATAAAGACTATTTTATTTAAAAACTTTCATATTTCATACTTAGCATATTTTTTATCTCTGAAAGAATTTACCCATAATTAGGCCTCTACTGTTTAGAGTAGCTCAGTTTGATTAAAGTCCTTGCTGTCTCTCCATGACACATGCTGAGTAACATTGTTCAGCAGAACATCCCAGGGATCATTCTGTTTATACACCCCAGACCTACACTGGGTGTTTATTTAATACACACACACACACACACACACACACACACACACACACATACCCTGCATGTAATAGATGAAAAAATAGATCAGAAAATTAATTTGGCCAGTTACTAGATCAAGATTAGAATCCCAGTGTGTTAAACACCAGAGTGTTTTTGTTTTCTTGCTGTTTATTTGTTCGTTTCAGTTAGACCTTAGTGCCTCAAGTACTTAAACAGGAGAGGTTTAAGATAAGTGCACAGTTAAAATGCTAAGAGTGAAATCCAGCCTCTAAGAAGGGTAAGAGTGGTCTGAAAACACCTGTAAAATTTTTGTGGAAGAGCTACAATGACTGGGTCTTCAACCATAGTTAGTATTTTGTGAGGCAAGTAATGGGTGGGGTGATAGGCGTGCATAAGTTCAACCAGAAAGAAAAACATAATTGAATACGAAGTGGGTTCATAGGGGTAAGCTTACAAGATAACATATAACCCATTTGGGGTGATGCACAAGGCATACTTGGAAATTAGTCTGCATCAACAATGCTTCATACACTGTAATTGAGAAGTCAATCCAATGTCTGTGTGCTTATAAAAAGCCTGTTAAAAAATCATCCACTAAACTTCTATCAGTTTCATATATGAGGCTAAGTCTATTGTATAGATTATGGACATTAGTATTACTTTTCAAAACCAGCTTTCAAGGTAAGAAACAATTTATTTAGGAGCGGAGAGGGAGACATTATATCGTATTATATTTGACATATTTATTATTTATATCAATTACATTATATCACATCATGTTATATTATACTGTTATTTCAGCTTTCTGATGTATCTAGATGATTCTAAATCACTATATTAACACTGGGATATTTAACCTGAGCACCACCCATACCATATATAAGGCTTTAATCATTGTGCATGTCATATCTGGACTTAATTTCTTTATCCTCATAAAATGGAACTAATAATTCATCAAAGGATTCGGAGGATATTGACCTATTATATATACATGAGGGTCACAACTTCTGCTACACGCTCAGCAATTGCTAGTTCCTTTCCTTCTTGGATGGTGTGCAGAATGTAGTGGTATAAACAAGGTACATGTATTCAGAGAACAGAAAGTCAACATAGGCTGGAATATTGGATAAGATTGAATGGAATTATATTAAATTTAATGGCTTTTTTTTTCTCACTTTGTAAAACCTACAAGATTCTCACCGGCAGCAGTCAAGAACATGTATGTACATGGGGCGCCTTGGTGGCGCAGTCGGTTAAGCGTCCGACTTCAGCCAGGTCACGATCTCGCGGTCCGTGAGTTCGAGCCCCGCGTCAGGCTCTGGGCTGATGGCTCGGAGCCTGGAGCCTGTTTCCGATTCTGTGTCTCCCTCTCTCTCTGCCCCTCCCCCGTTCATGCTCTGTCTCTCTCTGTCCCAAAAATAAATAAACGTTGAAAAAAAATTTTTTTTAAAAAAGAACATGTATGTACATGGGAGTGCCTGTGTAAGAATGTGTATATGTGTGCGTGGCACGCTATTGGCATATCAACACAATCTGGCAGATAAAGGAGATCCTTACCCACCTAAGAGAGGGTCCTCGTGGGTGCCAGGTATTGCCATTTCAACATGACAAAGTTGAAAAGTAACTAAAGGTTGCTTCTGGGTATATGCACCCTACTCCGTTACTTACTTCAAGGACAGTCCTCACACAGAAGTTTCCTACTCTGAAGGCTTAAATGCTTTTGTCTGTATCTCAGTGTGGGAAGCTCTCCTCCCCAGATTGCCCTGCTGGGCTAGGGGGGATTTGTTTTCACCAATTCCAGTGATTACTCCTTTTGCTGGCTTTTATGGCTGTACACTTCCACAGTTCATTAAATAGTACAGATGTGGGCAAGCACAAACTGAACCCACAATTTATGAGCATCCATGACATATATTGTTCTATTTCCTCCCACATCAGAGAATCAGTTAGCTGCCTCAGTAAATAGCAGAACAGCTAAATGTGGCAGGCTGCTTCCCAAAGAAAGAAAAGGAAGGAAGGAAGGAAGGAAGGAGAGAAGGAAGAAAGAAAAGAAATGGAAAGAAGGAAACAAAGAAAGAAAGAAAGGAAGAAAGAAAGAAAGAGAAAGAAAGAAAGAATAAAGAAGGAAAGAAAGAAGGAAGGAAAGAAAGAAGGAAAGAAAGAAAGAATAAATAAGGAAAGAAAGAAAGAAAGAAAGAGACATAGATAAAGGATTTTCAGCCAGATGTGCTTAGTTTTTGCATTAGATAAATTTTACTTCTTTATTCTTTCTCTGAATATTAGAAATGTCACCACCTTTGAAAAGGTCATACTGACTTTAAATTAGTCAAGAATGAAAAAACTATATAATTACTCTAGGGTATCTTTTTAAAACTGCATTTGCTTCCTAAAATTTTACAACACTTGTAAACAGTAATCTAATTTGAAGTGCTGTGTGATTTTCTGTATTTTGATGCTTATATTGTGAAAAAGGAAATCAATTGTAACAGTTTAAAATGTCCAGCATATCTGATCTGCATGTATCTTTAATTTTTAAAATGGTCATACATTAATATTGTCATTGAATATAATCATTGAATGCTTAATTCTATAAGCCAAAATTATCATGGAAATGTAATTATAAATCCTTTCTCACATTTAAATTAGCAAAACTCTCAATTACAATATAACTAAAAAACACCCTTCTTATTAATATACTTACTAATATATTTTCCTCATTTCTGAGCTTTAGCCCCAGTCTATTGTTACATTTATTGATGCAACATTCACCGTATTACAGAATTTTGCATTCTTTTAATGCCTTGGTTTCTGTTCATAAAAAAGCAGACATTGTGGCTTTGGAAATAAAAGGTGTTATTTTTACGACTCAGGGCTTTGTAGACGTCATATATATTTTCTTTTTTTATACATTAAGACGACTTCATGCATAAGTCAAGGGTTGGAATTCTCTTCATATGCACTTTTCTTTGCATACCTTCATTTTGACATTGGGAAACTAGCAATTTCAATGTAAAATTTGAAATTGCTTTTCTTTCCCATGTTTTAAAGTAGAAGGATTTTTAGGGAAAGTCACATCTGATTAAAGTAGAAACTAACTTTGCTCACGATGACCTGTGCTCTTCTAAATGGACTCCCTCATTACTACGTGTAAACAATCATGTTCTCATCCTATCATCTCTGGTTAGGAACTGCGTTATCTTTTCTTATCGTATTAGAATCTTTGAAATATGGATTTGACACACTTTCACTGATAAGGCTCTTTTTAATTCTGACTGACAGGAAATATAGAAACAATTTAGCCTATTGTTTTATGCATGCCTTTTCTGCTGTCTCAGGAAAAAGAGCATGTCTTGCAAAAGAGAGAGGAAACACATGCTTTCATTTCTTAAGTCCTACTGTTTCCCATTAGGACTCCTATACATGGTGAGGATATGGAAAATAGTCTTGTCTCAGTTCTGTGCACCCCATCCATAAGGAATAAAAGACTACTCTTGTGTGCTTCGTTTGATTTTGGACACCACAATTTCAAAACCAAATAGACAAGAGTGTCCTCTTAGTCTAGTTACCTGTAAAGAATTATACCTGCAAGCCTTCTGTGAATTTGATCAAGGGATTAAGCCCACACATTCTTATGAACACTGTGAAAAAAATTATAGTATCTAACTATATAGGAAGAACCATCAGTGGTACATAGTGGGTCACGATGAATCTCTAGTTCCTTATTTCTAAGGAACACCCTTAATGACTAAGCAAATGATCTTGGAAAGCATCATGTTAAGCTCTTGGTCAGGTCACCTGAGATACAGTAGGATATCAATGGCTTCTTTGGGGGCCATATAACTCTAGGTGTGAGTGTAGCTCATGCTTTTGCTCAAAATTAGTCTCTACTTTCACCTGTGAAGCGGGACCCCGGTGCTGGTGTTCTCCAGGCCGAGTGTGCTGGAACTACATCCTGTTTGAGGATATCAGCTATTGTTTTACTTGGTTGAATGCAGCACCTTCTTTCCCTGATGGCTGCTTTCTATCTGTGTAGGAAGGATATTAATGAGGGTTGAAAATAGATGCCTCATTCCTGTAGAGCCATGATACTTGATGGGAAATACCAGTAAACATCCTTTTAAAAAATGAAAGCAAGGGGAAGTTCAGGGCTGTTTTATCTTCTACTAGATAAGCTAACGTATGCCTCAAATCCAGTAAACTTTTATTTCACGTTAGCTCTATGATGAGAAAATAGAACAATGGAAAATCAGGAAAGTATCAAACAGAAAATGTTAAAAACATAATAATGCCAACCCAAAAGGTAACTTACGTGCATTTTTGTATGTCCCTGGGCAGAATTTCTTTTTTTTTTTTTAGTACAATTTAAAAAGTGACTAGATTGTCATTGAACTGACCTCCTATTGTTGTAGGCAAGCTGTTCCTAATATTTCAAAAACTACAGTGAATCATTTTCTAACTATATCTTTGTGAAAAATACTGAATGTATCTCTAGATTTAAAAAAAAAATACCAAATGAATTGCTCCTAATTTGTGCATTTTTTAAAAAGTTTCAGGTCGGGTGCCTGAGGGGCTCAGTTTGTTGAGCGTCCATATCTTGATTCTGGCTCAGGTCATAATCCTAGGGTCGTGTGATTGAGCCGCATGTTGGGGCTCTGCTCTGGGTGTGGAACCTGCTTGGGATTCTGTCTCCTCCCTCTGTCCCTTTCCTCCACTTCCACACACTCTCTTTCTCTCTCAAATTAAAAAAAAATCTTTAAAAATAAAGATAAATAAATAAATATTAAAAAATTAAAAAGTTTGGGGTACATAGGTGAAAAAGGTTGATGTAATCATTTTGGTGATTTTTAAAATATTTTATGTTAAAGGGATTATAGAATCACAGGAAGTTGCAAAAAATAGTAAGAAATAGTGTCCTTCACCCAGGTTCCTCCAATACTGACATCCCATATAATTACAGTACAATATCAAAACCAGAGAGTTGATACTGGTACAGTGAGTATATGTAGTTCAGGGCCATTTCATCGCACCTGTAAATTTGTATAACTGGTTCTGCAATCCAGATATAAGACGGTTGTATCAATACAAAGAACTTTCTGTGCTAGTCTTTTGCAGTTGTACCCATTGTGCTCCATTGCGCTCTTACCCCACCAGCCCTAAACCCTGGCAATCCCTAATGTGTTTTCATCTATAATTTTACCATTTCAAAACTGTTAAACATATGGATAGTGATACTTTTATTAAGAAATTACCTGGAGTTTTCATAGAGAACAGAGTGCAAGAGAAAGCCAAGAAGATGTAGAATTCAAAAAAGCGGTATTTACAAAATGTGGGAAACAATGATCTTCCAAGCACTTAGAATACCAAAGCTTGCTTCTGGTTTTCTTATGGAACCTAAGGACAGACACAGTTAGTGATAATATTACTAATAGAATAGTTATGAGAAAAAGAAGCAGTGAGCATTCAGGAATAATATTAGTAACAAATTGAAAATTCAACAATATATATTGAGGGGGGTGATTCCCGTTCCTTCTAAAAACCCATGAAGAACAAATGAGCTTAAATATCTGGCTTCATCTGACTTTTAATTTGTATGAGTTTAGGTTTATTTAAATTTAAAAACCTTTTCACAATACGTATGTAATTCTCATAACCATACATGAGGAAACTGAGCTTGGGAGGTAAAGTGCATTTAGTTTGTGGAAAGAGAAGAGGCTTCTGAGGGTGATGTACTTAAATTCCTGATCTGTCACCATTATCTGTGTGCCAAAGGCAAGTTACTCACTTTGAACCCTGGTTCTCTCAACTGTTAGAATGAAGACACTAATAACAACTATCTTGCAGGCTATTCTTTATTGTTGTTGAAGAAATTGATTACAATCATACATGTTTTATGCATCTACATGTGCAGATTTCTTCTTGCATTTGAAAACGCAGAAGTAGAACCGCATGAGAGAAATTAGTGTAAAGATAACGGACTTACAAAAACAAGTCATCATGATGTTAGATACTGGGATAGAAGTTTGCTGGGATCAGATAACTGAAACCAAGAATGCAAATCCTTTCTCATACGCGGGTCAGTTTCAGTTGGAAAATGTGTTATTCTTCCTTACATGATAGGATGCTGCAGAGAAATCCAATGAAAGTGTATCAACTTTCTCTTTTGTGAGATATTTAGAGAATCATCAGTATATGTAAATGTTTGCAACTGTTCATTTTCTTTCATGCCATCCAAAAGTTGGAAGGAATAAAAAGGATAGAGAAAGTAGGAAGAATTGTTTTCCCCGATTATAAGGATTGCATTTTCCAGTTGCCCATGGGGAGTTCAACACCGATTCCATTCACATATATCACCTTCCAAGTGATATCAACTGGCATCTGCTTTCTCTCTCTCCTTCTACTCTTACTTGTGACAGCATTTGTACAAGTGAAAATAAAATCAGGTTTTAGGTAAATAAGCTGGAGGGTTGGTTGGAGGTTTTTGTTGTTGTTGCTATTGTTTTGTAACTGCACGGACTCAGATTTTTCTTTGCAGTGTGTTTTAGAACAAATCACTTTCCTCTCAGTACCTGAATCTTTCTTCCAGGACAATTAGTTTTTGGATCAGAAAAAACCTGAGCCAACACCTCCCCTTTCCAGTCCTAACCTGACTGTGCTAAATCACCATCACCTCCTGCACGTAAAAGTCTGAAGCTACAAGGATGAAAAGTAAGGAGGTGATTATAAGGTGTAATTTAGCGTGCCTTTGTTAGTGTACCTCTCTGCTCTGGGGGACATGGGTTAAACAACAGAGACTCTTGTGCTGTTGAACACAACAACTGTGCTGTTGAATACTCACATGTGGCTTCAGAAGCGAAATATATGAGGAGATATTCTTCTTCCTGAGAACATGCTAATAAGGTTGCACTGTCCATAGTCTTTTTGGCGGCTAATGTATTTTTCCTATGGAATCAGCATGGTTCTGTGAGGTTTGGTGAGGAGAGAAGGTTCACATCTCTCGGTGGGAAGAACTTTCACGAGGAGCTAGGTCGAATACTACTATTTAATCATATCTTGTTAATTTGGGATTAATTATACATTCTCTTTTAAAGTATAATTGTATAGGTAATGCTATTCATTGTAGTTGTGGTTGATATTTATACCGTAATGCCATAAATATAGTAGTATAGAATCACTTCAAATGTTCAACTATTATCTCATTGGAAAACTCAGAAGGGTGTCCTCAACTGATAAGACACTTCATGTGAAGAAGGAAGTTTCAGTAAAAAAGATGATGATGTGCTGCTAGCTAGAGCCTCCCAGGCATGAAGAAGACAGTTCTTACGGGCTTACTGGCATAAACGTGAGAAGCTAAGAACACAAAACCACTCACTGGTGACCGAACGCTGTTGACCAGGTGTAGTTAGACCATGACACTAGTATTTTCACACACTAGCAGCACATACTTATTGCTAAACACAGTGCGTGTATCTACGGCTTGCACTACTGATGGATGGACGTCAGATACCTCGTAACTTTAAAAAAATATTCTTCTGTCCCCGTTTGACTTGTTTGGAGGGTTTGAGGACAAGTGTAACTTTTCATTCGCTTTTCAAAAAATATTTATTAAAGTTTTTTTGGGAGCTCGCGTTGCACTCAGATCAGGGGTTCAATGGTGATGAAATCCAGACCAGATAAAGACCAGATTTCTGTGTTCATGGGACTTTTGGAATAGAACAAAGTGTATAGATTTCCTGCCTGAGGTTTAACAGAATTCTAATTGGAGCCTTTGGTTTCTTGTTGATGCTTTATGTTCAGGGATATCTATGTAACAGTGCGATCAATTGCAAGGTTAGGAAGGATTTCTTTTTTGTTAATGTTTATTTATTTATTTTTAGAGAGACAGAGAGACACACAGAGAGAGAGAGAGAGAGAGAGCACGAGTAGGGGAGCAGCAAAGAGAGAGAAGGAGACAGAGAATCTCAAGCGGTCTCTACACTGTCACTGTGGAGCCTGATGAGGGACTGATCTCACTAACTGTGAGATCATGACCTGAACTGAAATCAAGAGTCAGATGCTTAACTGCCTGAGCCATTCAGGCGCTCCAGGAAGAATTTATTTTTGACTCTATTCTTTTGTTGTCAAAGAGAGATTTAGAGATCAATTATGCCAATTATGTTTGCTTTTTTATTCGCTAGATTCAGGTCCAAGCTGTATTTTGTGATGAGTATTATTTTCGAGGATCAATATATTAGTTGTGATATTATTAAAAGGCAATCTCCAACTTTGGGCACACTCTTTCACCCAAATATTCAGACACACACACACACACACACACACACACACTATATATATATATATATACACACACACATACATATACATATATATAGAGAGAGAGAGAGAGAGAGAGAGAGATGCACAACAGAATAAACAAACCAATAAATAAAAGGAAAAACTTAAAGCACAAGTAATATTTTTAATTATTTCTCCTTAAATACAAAAGGAAAATTCAAAAATGGATTCCAGGGGTTGATTGATAACCAATAATAAAAGCCACTTAACATTATGTATATTTTCGTAATCTGCTAGGCTATGTCGTGAGGAGCTGTGCTGTGCAGAGAGCAGATACATTTAACACAGAGCTTCAGAAAGCTCTCCTAGGTAGGTTAGATGAGCACACAAGCAATAATATAGGTAAAAAATTTGTTTGGCCAAGAAAATGCAATTTTTCTTGAACTAAAGGTCACAATTCCCCATGGAGTGACCGTTGCCTCATTATCCCTTCACAGTGCTCCTCATCTGACAAACTCACCGAAAACATTCATCTTCTCTTAATCAATAAGAAAGCATTGTTGATGAAAAACAGATACCTCTGTATTTTAAAGCTGGCCAAATTTACTCAGTACGAGAAATACTCAGCAATTATTTCTCTAATGATGATTCATTTATTTGCAAAGTACTTGATTCTTCTCATTTCCTCAATTTAAGATAGAAAAAAATGGAAATGAGTGGACCACATTTTGTGAATAAAGTGAATGTGTTAGATATTGTATTCAGATTGTGGTTTGCGGATCATATTTCATTTAACATTTCATTATTTATGTTTTACAGCTACTCAAGGTTTGGGACATGAAAAATATTTTTGCTGATTATCTTAAGTTATCGATCACATACCTATAAAGTACATACACGTTTAGAAAGAACCAGGAGTTAAATCAACTTCATTTCAAGCCGTGTGGTCTCACATCCAAACATTTTAGATTAGGTGATCCCAGGTTAACATGAGTAGCAGTCTTATAGATTTTTAAAAGAAAGTTAAAATGACAATGGATCCAAGGATGTGTATTAGAAAAGCAAAATTATACAATTCATACCTGTACAAGAAAGCCATGTTCGGCCACCCTTACTAGGATTCTTCCTTAAATCACTCTCTGGTCAGGATTCAACTGATAGGCAATCAGGAAGCTGGACCCCATGCAGAATTTAGGTCCAGGGTCACCACTCCAACTTGTTAGTTCCAACATCTATCAATGACCATCTTTAAATTTTTTTTTCAACGTTTATTTATTTTTGGGACAGAGAGAGACAGAGCATGAACGGGGGAGGGGCAGAGAGAGAGGGAGACACAGAATCGGAAGCAGGCTCCAGGCTCCGAGCCATCAGCCCAGAGCCCGACGTGGGGCTCGAACTCACGGACCGCGAGATCGTGACCTGGCTGAAGTCGGACGCTTAACCGACTGCGCCACCCAGGAGCCCCGACAATGACCATCTTTAGTGCATAAGCAATTATTGAAGTAAAATTTTAACCACTGCTTTCAGAAAAGTTGTATTAGAGTGTACTGTCGTGGCTAATTTTATGTGTCAACTTCAGTAGACGACAAGGCATCTACGTTATGTGTAGGTGTGTCTGTTTCCGGATGAGACTAGCGTTTGACTCCATGGACTCAGTAAAGTAAATTGCCTTCCCCAGTGGAAGGCCTAAAACAAAGAAAGAGGAAGAAGGAAGTTACCCCCTTTTTCCCGCCTCACTGATTGAAATGGAACACTTCCTCTGATTCACTCCTGCCCTTGGACTGGGATTTACACCATTGGTTCTCCTGGTCCTCAGGTCTTCGGACTCAAAACTGAACCACACCACTTGTTTTCATGAGTCTCCAGCTTATAGACTACAGATCCATGGCACGCTGGAGTTCTTATAATTCCATAGTTGCAGAAGCCAATTCTTCATAATCTATCCCTCTTTCTATATATAAATATGCATATATTAACATATATAATATATAATATGTACACATATTTTGATATACATATGTATACATATAGGAGATATAGATATACATATACAGATACATATATATATATATATATATATATATATATATATATACATATATAGATAAGGTATATCCTACTGGTTCTGTTTCTCTGGAGAACCCTAACTAATATATATACACCAACATGTCACACTCCAGATACATAATTTAGTAGAAGGAACATATTGTTAAATTACTAAAGGTAAAATAATGTTTAAAAAGAAAATAGTGAAGGTTAGTGATAAAATATTATATCAAAAGTAAATTAAAGCAAGGGGCAATATCAGACTATATTATTTTTAATAATTTTTATTAGTATTAGAGTCTAACAGTAGTAATAATAATAGCAACACAGATTTGTAAAACAATCCATCTCCTAATTTGAACCTCAGGAAATTTATTTAAATTTGATGTTATTTTCACTCTATAAAAGAGAAAAATGGATGTTGGACCAGTTCAGAGACATGTCAAGACCTACCCAGAGGCACATGCCTGAATAAAGACGAGGCATCTACCCACTTTCCTGGTATGGCTCCTGCTCTGCCTGATACCAGCAGTAATGGAAAGTGCTGGAATTCTTCAGGCGCTTTGCCCACTTCTTCAAACTTTGTGAAGACCAAACTCACAGGACTGTTAGCAATTAGTCTCTGTTTCCCTTTAACATCAAAACATGTTGTGTATCTTACGCTTTTTGTTAGCTTTCGTATGTAGTCCTTCTTCATGTTATGTTGTTTTCTCAAATAAATTTTAAGCTCATTGTAGGCTCACGTGAAATCCGTTCCCAACTTTTAACATTCCAGAAGCTACTGTAGTGCTAAGATCACAGACGATTTCAACGCTTACAAAAGAAATTTATATTCATGTGTTTACTGATTAATTTAACTCCTCTCCTCCTAAATTTCTTTTCTGGAAAATGATGACAGATGAATACCACACTTTAGGTATCTAATGTTTGCCCAATTGATCCCTGCTGTTAAGTGTATTGTTAGTAATAAGATTTATTTTTAGAAAAGATACTATGTATTACATCATCTAATCTTGTTAAAATAAAGATGAAATAAAGGCCCTACTGGATGTGAATACAGATAGAATTTTATGTAAGAAATCGTAGCCTAAAGGACAAATGAAAATGGTTTCCTAGTCTCCCTACTGTGTTTTAATGGAGTTGTATCTAAACTAGCCAGTTTTACACCAAATATTTCAATCCTGAAAATTTGTTGAAGATCAATGGATCCATATGAGGAACATATATTTCCTGTAGTACTTCTCTACAGCTTATTTGTGAAGATTAAGTGGTTATATGGAATTTCTAAGATGTTTGTTGGTTTCTATTTATCTTTCTTCAACTTAATATATATACTTCGGGGGTTATTTCAGTTAGCGATTGATTCTTGTATATCATTTAGCGATGCTGTTTTCTTTTTAGCTCTTCTTTTCTTAAAAAAGAGAGCACCTTTCTTTTTGTTAATTATGAAAATTGAGATAAAAATCACCATTTGAAAATGTTCTGGGTTGGGGGAGCCTGGATGGCTCAGTTGGGTTAAGTCTTTCAGTTAGGAGTCTTGGTTTAGGCTCCAGTCACAATCTCATAGTTCATAGTCACAGAAGAAGGAAGCGTAGGGGTGTGTGTGGGGGTGTTTATCTCAAGGGTAGTTGGGAGATTCAGATCAAAAACTTACATTCACCGTGATTCTGCTGGTTGTTACTGAGGGCTAGTGTCAAAGAAGTTTAAAACTTAAAATGTGTAAAAGTTCAAGGCCGCCACTGGTCCCTTGGCCTCACAAAATGGTGCTGAGGCAGCAATATTATGGAGTAATTTAGTCAACTCTCAATAGTGTTTCACGAATACTGTCAACATTTCCTCACATTTGATTGTTTACTATTTAATTTTGTGTTTTGTTTACCTATTCCCAAATCAACCTTTTTATTTTGATACAGTGAGACCTGTCACCCTGTTTGTTGTTGGTGTCAAGATTTTCTGTGTTAAGATGGCCGATGTCAGCTTGTACTTTGTGCATATGTTCCTGTATGTTTTTAAGGTTTTTAATGTAAACTTAACGTAGGGTGAATTTTTAAATCCATATGGGATTGCAGTGCCTGGGTGGCTCAGTCAGTTAAGTATCTGACTTTGGCTCAGGTCATGATCTCACAGTTCCTGGGTTCCAGCCCCATGTGGAAAACATTAAAAAAAAATTCAAATCCATATGGGATTATTTTTATAAAATATATGATTAATGGAAAAATAGCCCTGAAAATTTATTTATAGGAATATATGTGATAGAATTCCCAATACAGTTTTGAAAATAAAAATAGGGGCACCTGGGTGACTCAGTCGGTTGGGCATCTGACTTCGGCTCATGTCACAATCTCACGGCTTTGGAGTTCGAGCCTAAGTCAGGTTCTGTGCTGACAGCTCAGAGCCTGGAGCCTGCTTCAGATTCTGCTGTGTCTCCCTCTCTCTCTGCTGCTCCCCGACTCATGCTCTGTCTCTGTCTCTGTCTCTCTCTCTCCCTCCAGGAATAAATAAACATTAAAAAATAATTTAAAAATAAGTAGGGGCGCCTGGGTGGCGCAGTCGGTTAAGCGTCCGACTTCAGCCAGGTCACGATCTCGCGGTCTGTGAGTTCGAGCCCCACGTCAGGCTCTGGGCTGATGGCTCAGAGCCTGGAGCCTGCTTCCGATTCTGTGTCTCCCTCTCTCTCTGCCCCTCCCCCGTTCATGCTCTGTCTCTCTCTGTCTTAGAAATAAATAAACGTTGGAAGAAAAAAAAATTAAAAAAAAAAATAAGTAAAAACATGGGTGCTCTTCTGCAACTGCTTTCAAAATCGCGCATGTTTCATGTGCGTTTTCCACATTCACCTTCAAAAGAACAGAGGTCACAGGGGCGGAAGGGACCACCCCTGGGCACAGACTCAGTCATTTCAGCAACAGTGACTGTGTGTCCCGCTATGCTGACAACTGGTCTGTATTGGCCAAGCTCACTTGTAAAATTCTGCTTTGCTCGACTCTTCACTCACCGTCTGTAGCATTACGCTATTTTTCCAGATTCTGGTCCACAAAATAAAAATTAAATTTGGGTCTTAGTGAAGGGCTAAGAATATTATTTTCTAAGAAAAAGAGATATTTCTTTCCTACCCTCTTTATTTTGTTTTATCATTGTCTACATGGAAAGAAAAATGAACAAGCCAAGATGAAAGCTACATTTCTCAAATAGTTTTTTAAAGTTTATTTTGAGAAAGAGAGAGAGAGTGAGAGACAGGGTGCGAGTGGGGTGGGGCAGACAGAGAGGGAAAGACAGAATCCCAAGCAGGCTCCCTGCTGTCAGCACAGAGCTCAAAGGGGGCTCGAACTCACAAACCATTAGATCATGACCTCAGCCTAGATCAAGAGTCAGATGCTTAACAGATTGAGCTTCTTAGGTGCCCCTCAAATATTAATACTGAGAACTACAGAGAGACCTCTTATGATTTCGAACTTCCTAACTATTCCCCTATATGAATTGCAAAAGTACAGCCTCTCCATTCTCACTAAGCATGATTGAATCTTTAGTTTCCATATTATTGGTATATCTATGGCCTCAAATTGTCAACAACAACAGCAACAACAAAACTCTAGAAACAAACAGCAAAAAGAACAAACAAATCACCACCACCCACCATTTTGCATGTTTGTGAATGAGGGGAAAGTCACATTTCAGTTTTCGCAAAACCAAGTAGATTTGAGAAAATCTGAAAATGCAGAATCATTGATGTATTAATGGTTGTGGTAGTCAATTGGTTACTTAATGGAAATAAAATCCTCATTATATGGATATATGGATATATGGATATATGGATATATGGATATATGGATATATATATATATATATATATATATATAAATTGGTAGGTGATGGCTTTCACCTACAATAAGGAAGCAGTCCAGTAAGGCTGATGGGAAATCTACCCGAATTCCAACTGTTGTCTTGGAACAAACTGCACGTTTTCCCAGTCCTATGTAGATACCTTCAACCAAATGTCTCAGGAGTGTAATCAGGGCAGGAGCAGGAACCCCGGGACTGAGAGTAGATGAGGGGAAAAAAAAAACCCAGGAGTCATTTTCTCGTATTTTCCTCTTCGCAAAAACAGGGCTGATAACTATTAATCAAATGAGCATCTTCACCTGATGTTACTTGTTCTAGAGGCTAAAGATTAAAACCTTTGCCTGAAGAGCTGTGTTGGGAGAAGAGTGAAAAACCATAGGTTTTTGTTGCCTAGGGGTCTTACTTTCTGAGCTAGCTCATCTGCAAGAAATGTTGCTTGAAAGGGTAGCTGATACAGAGTTGAGTCTGGTAAAAGCCAAAAAAAAAAAAAAAAATCATTCAAGGAGCAAATTACTTCAAAAGGTAGTCAACATGCTGGATTGTGGACTTCATCAGAAACAAAAATATTAGGACTAAGACTTAGAATCAGTATAACAAACCTCGTAAAAGAGGAAGATGTTGGCCACATGAATTAAGAGCAATGCAAACAGTGGAAAAGAGACAGTCAAAAACGTGTTCCAATTTATGGAATTTTGATAGATAGCAAAGTGGTATGTCATTCCTCTAGAGAAGGAGGATCTATTCAGTAACCAGAGAAGGGAAAATAGTTATTTATAGGTAAATGATATAACCAAATTCTTACTTCAAGCCGTGTCCAAAAATAAAATCCAGACATTTAAAAAATTTAAAAAAGTAGTAGACAATAAAAATACATATATTTTAGTCTAGGGGTGCCTGGGTGGCGCAGTCGGTTAAGCGTCCGACTTCAGCCAGGTCACGATCTCGCGGTCTGTGAGTTCGAGCCCCGCGTCAGGCTCTGGGCTGGTGGCTCAGAGCCTGGAGCCTGTTTCCGATTCTGTGTCTCCCTCTCTCTTTGCCCCTCCCCTGTTCATGCTCTGTCTCTCTCTGTCCCAAAAAAAATAAATAAAAAACGTTGAAAAAAAAAATTAAAAAAAAAATACATATATTTTAGTCTCATATAAATAGTCTTTTAGTCTTTAGGGTAGGGAGAGATTTTAAATGAGATACACAAATTGGCAATATGTAAAAAATAAAATGATCCATAAGACGAATATAAAATTGTGAAACTTTGCTTATCGAAAGACACTTTAAAGAAAGTATAAAAGAAAAATTTAAACAAAAATATGCCTTTGACATAGAAGCAATAAATACATTAAAAAACAATTTCTATGAGTGAAGTTTTTTAAAAGCTCAGAATTCCTTAAAAAGATAAGAAAATGTATGAATAAACGTCTCACCAAAAGGAAGCAGCTGGCATCTACACACGTGAAGAGAGGGACGGCTGGGTGGCTCAGTTGGTTAAGCGTCTGACTTTGGCTCAAGTCGTGATCTCTCCGTTTGTGGGTTTGAGCCCCACGTCGGGCTCTGCGCTGACAGCTCAGAGTCTGGAACCTGCTTCGGATTCTGTGTCTCCCTCTCTCTCTGCCCCTCCTCCATTCATGCTCTGTCGCTCTGCTGAAAACCATTAATGATCAGGGAAATGCGTTTCTGAAACATTCTGAGGTACCATATTTTTCTCTATTTGATGGAAAAACAAAGTCTAAATATCAAGTGGTGCTGTGCAGGCATAGGCACTTGGCTTCTCCTCCACTGACTGTGAAAGCACAAATAAGAGCAACCTCCTCAGAAAATCATCTGTCTTATTTCTTAAAGTTGGACCTTCAAAACTTGTAATTGCCAGGAATTCTCTGCTAAGTTGTGTGACAATTTCAACGTATACAGTTCAGTACATGGAAGAGAACAGTAATGGCATACTGTTCACGATGGCAATAACCTAGAAAAACCCAGAATGCTCACCCAAGGGGGAACTGATGGAAAGCTATTTATATTTATACATTGGGCTATTATAGAAAATCATTGACTACACATTAATATGTAACAATATGGATGAATCTTAGCATCCTAATGGTAAAGTGGAAAAAATTAATTTTAACAAGTGACAGGGTGATACGTTTTATTAAACATAGAACAAATAAAATACATAGCATATTGAGGGTATTTTTATTTTAGAGATACATATTAAAACAATAATTCTATTTTTAAAAAGCCAATGGATGATTGATATGGAATTCAGGAGGATTCTCACTTTCGAGAGGGGGTAGATAGGATGGGGGGGCATGTGTGTATATATGTGGAGATTATTTTCAAGGTATTATATCTTATTGGCAGTGGTGAGTTGTGGTGTTTGTTACATTATTAATGAATAACTAAATATAAAGGAAGTAAACAAAAATCATGTGTGTGACATGATTCAGTGATTATAATTCATCAAAATTTATGCACATGAAACATTTTTTCAAATAAAATAAAAACTGACGATGGCCCAATTAATAAGACCACTGTGAAAATTAAAAGTGATTACATGTGGAAGGCATTGCCATACAGTGAGGGCTCAGTATTTTTTATGCATTTTGCTAACATTTTGGGGATCTCATAATTGTGCAAGATAAATATCAATATCAATATCAATAATTTCCTTTGGAATTAGTGTTCTTTACACTCGTTTATTCTCTATAGTCTTGAAAGAAATGTGTTACGGATACATCAGTCGGCACAGAATTATACGTGGAACTGGATGAAATCATCACATTAATAGAATTACAATTGTGCAGCAACACGCCGCCTTCAAAATTACTGCTTTCTGATTTGACAAACATCACTGGATATGTTTTATAACAACTTAGTGTTTATCCACCCTAGGAAAAAGTGGAAGAGGCCATGTTTGGAGGAGGAGGGGTACTTAATTCTTGTTCATGCGTAGTAATGACAATGTTGGACGATTACAAATTATTGTTAACAAAACACCCATTTGTCATAAATAGATACAGTTGTATGCGTTCATAAATATTAAATTTTGATCATTTTGAAAAACTTGTGAAAATTTGGCATAAACTCTGTGAAGGAAAGAAGACACAGACAATTGAGTTGGTGGCTTAAGGACACTCAACTAATTCAGGGAAATGAGTTAGAATTTAGATCTTCTTCCTAGCTTCCTGTACTTTCCATGTTTCGCCTCATATTGGCTATGAGTGAAGAAAGAAGCATGTAGCCGTATGCAGGAATGTTCTGGGATATATGATATGGATATACTTCACATCTTTGTGATATATCCCATTGCTTGGGATATAAGATAGGTCTGCTTTAATATTTAAATATATATATGTGTAAAAGGTATATCCAGATAGCAAATCAGCTTTATTAGCACAAAAATCTGGACGTAAAAATAAATCACATGAATAAAGCTGTTGCATTTAGACAGTCACCTCCAAAATGTACCACTTTGAAAACAAGCAACAGAAATACAGGATACTCAGGACATCAGCACTCAAAATATTAACTTTTCACAAAGACAAAATATGAGTGATAATGGTGTCCACGCTTGGAACATTTTAGTATTGCTTAGAGGTGAAGCTAAATTAATCATGATAATTTGCTTTAAATTCTCAAAAGTTCCCATTACCATTTCTTTAGCTTTTAGCATTAATATTTTATATGCATTTTTATAGTGGGAAATTCTGTCAGAGAAACTGTTAGTATGAAAAATATTTTTTTTTACTTTGAAAATTAACTTATATAGTGAGTAATGTGAAGACCACTATTTTAATTTTTCTTCGTAATTACTTCTTAAATTTTAAATTGCCCTTAAATTGCTATTGGACAGCCAAGGGAGGAGAAAAACTGTTCATAACAGGCAATAGATCTCTTAGAAGGAAAATGTTGAGGCCTGGAAGATAATCATAGGGAAAGTTGGCAATTATTAAATAATTCCTAAAAAACACATTCCGTACTGTCTTAAGAGTGTGCACAGACTTTTATGCTCTAGGGATAGAGAGTAAAAATGTAGTTAGGCAATGCACTTTTAGTGTATTTGTGCTATATATTTCATTTAAAGAAGCAGCTTAGAGGAAAAACCTCAAGACTTTTTGTAAGACCCTTCTTACCTCAAATCCATTTTCCAGAAATAAATTTAAATAGATCACAAAAATGAACAAACATGTTTTAAAAATCTCTAATACCCCTGAAGTTTTCATCTGGTCTGGTCCTGTCATTAACCCTATTCCCTCCCCCAAAACACTGATCCCCAAAGGGAAATAAAATAATGGTGAGAGTCGGGCGGTAACCTTAATGCCTGGGTGATGACAGAATCACTGAAAATGTTCCCCTCAGGTCTGTATGTCTACCAATTACCCTCATGGTAGAAGAATCCAGGCTTTGGTTTAAATTAATGGAGTTTTCCTCAGAGTGAAAATTTCCCTGCTATCCTGTTTAGCCCTGTTTCCTTATCAGTGATTTACCCCCATATGGCAAATCGGTCTTAGACTTGTCTTCAAATGAGCGTTTAGAAGGCCAGCTCGCTCAGACAACAGATCCTGGAAAATAGAAGTCCTGTGGACAATTTTGGCCTAGTCACCAGGGTCGATGATGTCGAATGAGGCGAGTTCACATTTTCCTGGGTAGAAAGGTGACGTTGACAGAGTTTGTCTAAGGACAAGATGTTTTAGTCTTAGGGGTTCCGTGGCGGGGCCAGCAAGCTGTCAAGCACGACGTGATGTCCCCTCTTTCACAGTGGGCTGTGGTTGGGGAGAGGCTGTCCAGCTGTCCGGTCGGGGATGAGATTGCATACCCGCGTTCGCCTGGGGGCAGTTGTCATACGATTTGGTCTGCGCTCAGACATGGAGTGTAACAAACAGCCCTGTCTTCCCTGCCCTCCCATCCTGCCTCTGCCAGACCGAGCTCCCAAGGGGAGGTAAAAAAGCACACGTTGGAAGAACCCGTGTGCTTTGATTGCTGCATGCAGGAAAGCTGCCCGCAGAGAGGACCTGCCTTGGGTCTTTCTAGGAATAAAATGTCAACTTTTATGGCATTGCAAGCCTAAAATTGGAAGAAGGGGTGCTTTTTAAAGCCGTCGGTTGTCGAGAAATGAACGTAAACACTATTTTAGGTTCATTGGTGAGTATGGGGAGGTCATAGCGATTGAAGAGAAGATCCTCGATTGGCCTTTGGACAGGTAATAACCGGGTGCTCCTATGAGCACCTGTATACTCCTCCCGAGATGTGCCTTCCTAACACAGACCATCATTACTCTTCATGGACCTCTGGACTCTTGATTTGTCTTTGGGGCTCTGTCATAGTTTAATGTCTCACTCCTTTCTTCTAGAGATATTCATCAGCGTACATTTTTACTTGTATCTCGGTGATTTCAGGCTTTAGGTTTTTTGTATATTTAACAAAGCGGCCAAAATTCTATAACCAAGGAAGCAGGTGCTGAACTTAGCCAAGAGAATCAACAACTGAAATATGACTTCACTCCAGAGAAAGTTCATTCTTTGAATCAGTCTGACAAGCATTCAAAAAACTAAATTTAAGAAGTTCAAAGAGCTATATGAAGAAACAGAATTGCTTAAATAAAAAGCCTGTGAAAGAATCAGGTACAAGGAAACAAAACTAGATAAAACTAAAGGGAGAAAGTCCAAGAAAGAAGAAAGAAATGTGGAAGAAATCATAGAGGTTAGTCACTTAAATGGACTCTTTACTTAAAAAAAATTATTTTATTTAATTTATTTTATTTTATTTTTTAATGATTAATTATTTTTGAGAGACAGAGAGAGAATGAGAGAGACAGGGTGAACAGGGGAGGGGCAGAGAGAGAGAGGGACACAGAATCTGAAGCAGTCTCCAGGCTCTGAGCTGTCAGCACAGAGCCCGATGTGGGGCTTGAACTCACGGACTGTGCAATCATGACCTGAGTCGAAGTCACACGTTCAACTGACTGAACTATCCAGGCACGCCCAAAATAATTTTATACTGTAGTTTTTATGGCTATGAGAGGTGAAACAAAATTCTGGACCACAGTAATGGATCCCCACCTAATAGAAGTAAATGGAGAATATTATATTTGGGTAGTTTATTTCGTAGGAGGAGATAACTCGATGGAAAAACACATCATTAGACATTTATGTTACGAAAACAATCTAGAGATTTCAAAAGAGTAGGGGGTAAATAAGAATATATTCCAATATATTTCCAATATATTTATTTCCAATAAAAATTATTGGAAAATTTCATTAAGCATTTATATGACAAGTACAGTCTAGAAATATTAAAGGAACAAACTGAGGGTTACTGGAGGGGAGGTGGGAAAAAATAGGTGATGAGAATTAAGGAGGGAGCTTGTGATGAGCACTGGGTGTTGTATGTAAGTGTTGGATCACTAAATTCTACACCTGCAACTAATATTCTGCTGGATGTTAAATAATTAGAATTTAAACAAAACATAGAGGAAAACAAAACACACAAACAAAAAAACCAACCAACAAACAAAAAGTAAAATAAATGGCATGAAAAAATTACCTAAAAAGGCACGAGAACATTATTGCCATGAGAAAATACTGTATTTTCCATATGTTGCCAATATTACTGTTTCTTGTTGAATAGCTTCGTATTATTAGAGTGAGACCTCCTTTATCCAATGTGATACTTCTTATCTTAAACAATAATAACATGGAAACAAATATGGAAAAGCAAAATCTTACATATACAAAGTAAATTGACAAATTTATAATCATTGTGGATGTTTTAAACAGTTTCATAAGGAAAATATTTTTCAGAAAAAAAATGTTCAATCTTCCAATAAAACTATCCAGATTTAAATAACATATTCTTGACCCCAATAAATATAAAATATACATTCTAAAAATCAACTTAAAATTAATATATATTTTAATTTTTAATTGACATACCTTTATTAAATGGCAATATAAGCGCTAAGAAAGATCTT
The DNA here is from genome assembly GCF_007474595.2 of Lynx canadensis. Lineage (NCBI taxonomy): Eukaryota > Metazoa > Chordata > Mammalia > Carnivora > Felidae > Lynx > Lynx canadensis. The sequence goes on along the minus strand of NC_044314.2, from coordinate 11,932,859 downwards.
AACAAATCTGAAAAAGTTAGTATGATTCAGAACAAATTCAGAACAAATTTGTTTTATTAAAACAAATTAATTTTGAAATAAAAATTTAAAAATCTTAAAACATCCAGATGCTCTTCTAAAAATCTTGGGTTAAAGAAGAAATAATCACAAAATCTTTAGAAAAATCTTTAGAAAAATAGCAAACATTTGCGAAACACAATTAAAGTCTTATGTTGAAATATATTTATAGCTAAGCATGCATATTTAAAATGCATGAGAAAGATTAAAAATAAATGTTAGAAGTTCAAATTCAATTGAAAAGGTATTTAAAAGGTAGTCTAAATATTTAAAAAGTATGAACAAAGGAATAATGTTTTCAAGAATAGAAATGAATAAAATGTAAAAAAGACCTGACCAACAAAACTAAATACTGTTTTTTGGGGGAAAATGACAATAAAATAGATTCAACTGAAACAAGGAAATTTTCATAAGAAAAAAAAAGAGAAAGGAGCAAATAGCGTTAATAAGAGTGGAAGGAGAAACAGAACCTCGAATAAAAATATTATAAATCCTAGGAGAATAGAATATGCAATATTATCACTATGTATTTGGATGCTTATACGAGCTTTCTGAGCTGTCTCCAGATTTTAACAGTGGTTCCTGCTGGGTAATAAGTGATATACATTGTTTTTATATTTAATATAATTTTATGTATGATACATCATTTTTACCATTAGAAAACTTTAAATGTTCAATCAAGAAAATCTTAAAATGCAAATTCCTTTAGAACTGTAATAAAGAAATAAAATGTCTCAAGAAAAGATTCTGCGGTCCAATAAGTATGGTTATTTTTATCTTTTGTCATTCTTCAGTAATGTAGAAATCCAGTTACTGAAGTTATAAACCCTTATAAATCATTTATACTCACTTTCATTCAACTGTAATCATGTGCAAAGAAAACAAGGAAGAATCTTTTTTTACTCCATTCCACACTCTGATTAAATTACACTTATTAAAATTTTAAAAGTGACAAATAATACAGCTCCTTTCTTTAGAGCTTATGCCATAATCCCATCACAGAATAGAACAGATATAATTCATGGGGCCGCTGGAAAAAAATTATATTTATTCAATTTTAGGGAGAATACTCATGCTCAATATTCAGAAGACGGGTGTTGTAACATTTCCAGCACTTACTTTGTTTTAGCGGGCATTAATATTAAACAGTTAACGAATACTTTTCTTCATTTCAATGTTCTTGCATTCGCTCTAGGAATTTGAAAATTGAATTAACTGTCTTGGTATGAAGAAAAATATTTGTCTTTATCTATAAAGGAGTTTGTGTTATTGCCTGGATGATGAGAACAGAGAAAAGGCATCGTAGGTATGATGTGGGTTAGGAATGGAAAAGTATCAGTGTGCACCTGCTTCAAAGGTAACGGCTTAAACATCTTTGTGACCAAATCGAGTGTAGTCTTGATGAGGAAGTTTCTCATTTCTGTAACTCTAATTGGAAATTAATATCTCTGAGAATCCAGAAAATGAATCAAAATATGTCCCTAGGAAGTCAAGTTCCCTTTCACAGGCTGTGTTTCAATTACTGACTGAGTTCATAGGAGAAAGAGTGAAGTCACAGTTTTAAACCTAGAAATTATAATAGTTAATGTTCTATACCTTAATAAAAACCAGATCTCCTCCTGTCTAACTGACCACATTGCTGTATCCCTCCAATCATGGGGTCAACCGACTACGACCTGATCCCTCATTACACACGGTCATTGAGGTGTACTTCTTCAATGTGTTTATCAAAATGTGTTTAGATAGTCCATTTTGTAATTTGTTTAAAACTGGTCGGTCTTCACCTTCAGGGTTCAAGTTTCATAACGGACCGTTTTGCCAATGTTGATCTTCTCTACCTAGTAGAGTGTAACTGCTATTTTTTATTTTTATTACAAATTTTTAAAGTGTTTATTTACTTACTTTTGAGAGACAGAAGTAGCACACTTGCTTTTGAGAGACAGAGAGAGATACAGAGAGAGAGAGAATGAGACACGGAATCTGAAGCTGGCTCCGGGCTCTGAGCTGTCAGCACAGAGCCGATCACGGGGCTCAAACTCACAAACCGTGAGATCATGACCTAAGCTGAAGTGGGACGCTTAACCGACTGAGCCACCCAGGTGCCCCATTACTATTTTTTTAATTGAATTTTAGCACACCTTTTAGGTGCCCCACACAATGTATTTTTTCATGAAACATATACAACGTCAATATTGGAAGATAGTTGTTACTATCTCCATTGTTTTAATAAATGCAGAAATTGAAGCTCAGAGAGATTAATTAACAAGGTCCCAGCAGAAGTGACAAAGCCAGCATTTGAACTGTTTTGGCTGCCAGGAAGTTTGGAGTCTTTCTACTAAAACTTTATCCGTGTGTCCCTAAGGCCTGGCAAGTGCTTCTGCATAGTAGCCACTCAGGAAATGAGACACAAAATGTCAGTGGGTTAGTAGTCTTTTCTGGAGCAACCCAAGCTAGGAATTAAGTCCTAAGCTTCCTGCTTTTCTGTTGGAAGACTGAGTAAGGTAAATAACTTCTCTGAGTTTTAATATCTACATCTGGATATCAGATGCATTGATGAAGACAATAATTACTTTGTAGGGCTTTGGGGCAGATTCATTGAGTTTCTTTATTTATAAGATAATATTTACTTGTACTTAGTAAGTGCCAGCCCTGATCTATATGTTTTATGCATAGGGTTTGAACTAATCATTGCAAGAATCCTATAAACTATGAGGAAAGGACTATTTATTCTTTCAGATTTAACAACAAGGAAACAGGAATGGAGATAATTCAGGTCCAGGCCAAAGTCACACATCTTGCAATTAGCTGGCAAGTTTCTTAATAACGACTGAATGTTCAGTAAAAGCTAGCCATTATTTGGCAAAGAAAAAGACGGCCAAATAAGTGGATGGAGTGAATCTCCATGGCCTCATGCCCTCCGAGAACTAAGAATCTCATCGGCAACGATTTGGGAAAATAAATGATACAATGACAAAGCTCATTGGAAGACCATTTTAGGTTATGGGGAGCTTACCTATGTCGTTCTGTAATCCAACTTCCCTTCTTTCCATTAAATGCAATAGTTTCGGGTTTTTTTTTTCACCCAACTATTTTTTTCTCTAACAATAAAAGTGCTAAATTGTAATCATGTCTTAGGTAAGGGTATACATAATAAAAATGTGTTATGATTATAATGAAGGCAATACCCTCCTATTACTCTCGTATTTGTCTAAGAAGAGGATGTATATCACAGCTTTACCAATTCACCTTTGAAAAATAAATATCGCTTTACCTCTGTATTGTGGTGAGAAGCGGTACTCGAAGAGTATAGGAAATTACTGGGATATTATATGGTATTTTTCATCAGTGCAAAACCTATTTTTCAAAAGACAGAGATCCTGTAATGGGCTATTATGTTACTCTTGTAGGCAACAGCACAAGAAAATGTTGGCAAGACTTTTTATAAAAGCAAAGGTGAAACTGGAAGAATGGAAATTCCTACAAAGAACTGTTTAAATTGTCTAACAATTTCCGGTTCCACCGTAGTAAAAAAGTACTTATGAAACAGAGATGACAGGGAATGGAATCTGAGCTTCCAAACTGCAGTTTTAAGTTTCAACAGTTGGAAAGTAAAAGACTCCAGAAGTGACTCAAAATAGCACCAAAGGGAGCCTTGACCCAGGAGATACATACACTACCGATGGGGGTGATTGTCACAGGTCACAGGGACACATGGATTGGGGGAGCATGGGAAAACAGCATGTTTCTCTTACAGGCAAAAGCAGATATGAATCATGGAGAGACATGTACCTCCATACTTTCTCTAAGGGATGGAGAAAACTCTCATGCTTGAAGATTTCTTTTATTTCCATACTTAGAACATATTATCTAAGACTTTAGTTACTTGTAAATGACAATCAAAGAGACCAGAACCAATCCCTCCACCCCCCCCCCACCCCGCCACCACACACACAACGCACAATCCCTAATCTTTTTTTGTGGACACTTCCAGTTTTGCAAACAATTCAAATAAGCAAAAGTAAATGACAGAGATGTAACTGCCTCATGGTCGTATCTATGAACCCAATGCCTAGTGATGGATCTGTGGTGAAAAATTAATGTAAATGAAGATCATCGTGGTATTTTGCTGAGAAAAGAGAGGCTATAACTTCAATCCCATAATATGATAATTGACTGATAGCTTTCTTAAGAAGCCCCGAAGAAAGCAGATGGGGTTATTTGAGAGAAATAGGCATCTTACAGAGTTTCTGGGAAAACAGAAAACTCACAAAGGAAAACAATTGGACGCTCATATAACATGCAGTCATCTATAGGAGGGAAAAAAGGGGGAAGAAAGAGAAGGTTGTCAAATGTACATTTAATGTCATTGTTAATGAACATTACATTAACATGGAAAGGGAGAAGGTCTATAGGTTTCTAAGTAGAGCAAAAGGTGTTTGTTTACTGGTAATGTGGAGTAGTATTTTGACAAAACTGTTGACTTTATTCCTTTAGGAGCGTACTTTCAATTACTCTACCAATCCTTCAACCAAGCACAATTTTTATAAGTTGAATTTTTGTGGTTCTAGACTGCGGATCATATGGATATATCTTTTCTCTCCCTCTGCCTCTCTCTCCTTTTCTCCTGTCTTTTTAATATCCTTGAAGGCAAGATACTATTTCTTTATATGTCTTCATATCTTCAATTGCTTAGCAACTAAATCAATGGTGGCTGAGTAGAAAGAAATGACATATTCCTGAATAAGTAAAAATATCTTTGAATCCATCTGTTATAACTACAAGTTAGTAGTGTGTGTATGATTTGACTTTACAATCATTTATATTTAAAACTGTAATTTCAAGGGCTCTTATTTGATGGCAGACTCTCAATTATCCAAGCGCAGCTCACTGAAGAGTAGCAAGGCACTAACAAATGAAAAAGATAAATAACCCCAAAGTTCTATTAGTTTCTATTGGTTCTTAGTTTCAACCTTTTCTTCATTCTCACTTTCAGGAAAAGTTGCTAATAATAAATGCCATTAAATGTAGTCATTATAATCTGCCTCGTTTCCTGGCCTATATTTTTATGGAAATGTTAACGAGCAGTGTAACAATCAGAAGGTGGGTAATCACATATACAAAGAGAAAGAAGTTTAAGGTGTCATGAAATCTAAAATGTTGTACTCCCAGGTAATTGTGATTACACGATGCAGGTATTATGTTTCATTTCTGCTTATAATCCCTTCTACCTGGAATGGTTAGAACTTAAGGTTAGACTTTTCTCCATGGTGATTGGAAACATGATAAGCTTCTGTCAAATCTATTTCTTATAGTTATTTCTGGCTTTGCATGCAAGCGAAGTGGAAATCGAATCTTGTGGGGAGGCTCCATTGTTACCAGAATCTATAATGGTACCAGAAGAAAGAAGACAAACTGTAAAAGAAATACTAAGAAAAAAGACAAAACCAAAACCAAAAACAAACCCCTGAATTATAGACTCTTAGGCCTAGAATACAATAACAGATCAATGCTGTTCAGTGATTATTAAATGTTTACATTTTTAAAAGCAGATTTTTTTTTGAAGCATAAAACAGCCAGTCAGTGAAATAGATGTTGGTTGAGTTTCTCTGGTTGAAGCTGTGTTGAAAGCGTAGCCTTTTCAACAACCTCCCCAGGGGATTCTGAAGTTCCTCTACAAAACCCCAAGACCTCATAGAATAAAGCTCAACAAACCAATGCTTTACTTGTATAGATGAAGCAGCTTAAGCACAAAGAATTTAAACAACTTTCCAAACATGCAAGGTGCAAAAATAGCATTGTCTAGTTCTGACAAGACCTAGGATTTGGATTTTTCTACTCACTGTCTTGTGTTCCCTTTTGTTGATCCACCAGGCACCACGGAAGGACATGGTAGTTTGGGCTTTCTGATTTCTGTCACCAAGAAACCTCCAGGGAGAATGGAAAATTCTTCCTTTGTTCCTCCACTCGATCTCTGCCCTATAATAGCACCCATAATCTATTATTTATTTACTTATCCATGTCTCTGTTTTAAGAGTACAAAGCTCTTTGAAGAGAAGAACTGAGGATTCTTCACATCCGTATCCACACTATAGGGCACAGTGCCTGCCTCCCCACGTACTCAATTATATGAGCTCTCTTCTCTGTTATCTGGCCTATTGTGACCTAAATGAGAGATAATGCACATAGCTCAAACTTTGCAACATTTGACTTGAGACCTTTTTATGGGAGAAGAGTTCTTTAGCCATTCTAAGCTGGGTATAAATTATGTGTTATGAATGTAGGGCTATTATAATTTTCTCACAGCTATTATAATTTCTATTTGAGCCAAAGACTAAAAATAGCTTATATTATAAGCTATTAAGTGTTTAAAATAAATTTTAACAATGCTACACTGTAGGTTTGTGAGAAATAAAGGGGGAAAAACATAAAAAGGAAAAAAAGATGATAGTTCAAAACTCTTACCTAATACTTAAACTACTTTCCGGGCTGAGGAGAAACAAAATCTCCCATTATGGCATTATTACCCAAGAAGCTTTCCGGTTCTTACCAATTAAATCAAATGTTAGCTGGCAACGTTGCATTGTAAGATACACTGGGACCCCGATATACACCGCTGAGCTAGAAAGATAATGTCACCCCCTTGCTGAACACATTTCCCACAGTGTAAATTCTAAACTCCCCAAGATGGTTTAGATATTCTTACGTGATCTGACCCCTGGCTACCTCTTTACGGCTCCTTCTCTCCACTACTCTTGCCTTCTACCCCCGATCTGATTCTATACTGCCCCAGAAATGCTTCACTTAATTGGAAGCCTAACTCACGCTCTGCTCTCTGGCTGCCTGCCCATGACACATACTGACTAGAACTCTTTTTCATCTTCCACTTTCCTCCATATTTGCCTAGATGTCACCCTCTACTTGAATCCAAGTCTGCTTCCATTCTTCTCCTTGTGTAAATTTGTCATAATACTTGCTTTCCAGATTTTAATAATAATCACACTGCTTCTAATTCAGATATTTGACCGCATCCCTGCTAGACCATTGATTACGATGATAGGGTTTTTATCTCGTGCGATCGCTATATTACTTTTCCACGTGATCACAGACTTAGTTGCCTAAATGATACACATTTATTAGTTTACTATTCTGTAGGTCAGAAATTTGACAACAGACTCACTGGGCTGCAGGCAAGGTGTGAATAGCACCGCGTTCCTTTCTGGCGGGTCCAGGGGAGCATCTGTTTTCCTGCCTTTCTCAATATCTCATGGCTAACCACATCCCTTAGCACACGGTCCATTTCTCCACATTCAATGCCAGATATGTTTGCTCATGTCCTTCTTCCTTCTGCATCTAGCTGTCACCTCTGCTGGACAAGTCAACTTTTAAGGACTCATGTAATTAGACCCATTTGGATAATTAGGATAATGTCCTCAGCTCAAGGTATAAATATATATCTTAGTACAGCTGACACATTATATTACATTAGTTTCAGGTGTCCAACATAGTAATTGGTCAACTCTATACATTATGTCTTGTTCACCACATGTGTAGCCACACCGGTCACCGTCCAACGCTATTATAATACCATTGACTATACTTCCTAAACTGTGCCTCTTACTCCTGTGACTTGTTCATTCCGTAACTGGAAGCCTGTATCTTTCAACCCCCTTCCTCCATTTTGCCCATGCCCCCACCCCTTCCCTAAAGTTGATACTTTTAGTCACAGTGTCCCTTTTGCCATGTAAGGTAATATACGTATTTATAGGTTCTGGGGATTAAGGTGGGGACAACCTTGGGGGGCGTGTCATTATTCTGCCTAACATAGTGATGTAGCCTATGGTGTCAGTGAACTCAGTTAAAGTTTTGTGTTTTCACCATCACGCTAGTCTATAAGAGAAGTTCATAAATTGACATTTGGGAATATGCCACAAAAGTGTAATGACAATATTTTCATTTGTTTTTAATGTTTAGGTTCCAAGTTGGTCACAAGGTATTACAGTAACAATCTACAACTTTTTTTTTTTCCATAGCTCACGTAGAAGCAAGAGAAGAGGTGACCCATGACAGCATCCACAATAGATATGTCTGACATTATAATACCATCATGGCTGAGCAGGTGGGCTGCACAGACCCTAAATGTCTATTTTGCACCAAGATGTACAATGAATAATTTATCTTTACACATTTAAAATTATTTTAATATCATATGAAGGAAAGCTTATTAACCTGCTCAGTGTATCAAAATAATAAAAGATAATAATAATAATAAAATAATAATAAAAAATAATAAAATCCAAAAAAATACAACAATAATTCTAAACCTGATGACTCAAATGATGATTCATCATGTTCAATTCTGATAGGATCAAGTTGATGTTAAACAAGCTGTTATATCTGATGCTATTAAAGCCAATATCACAAATTTAGTTTATAAAATGTTATCATCAATCACATAATATGAATGCTACTAATTAGGATTTTGATGGTTATATCTTTAGATTGATTTAATCTGTAAATTGATTTGGTCTTATGGTAGTAAAAGATCAATAAGTATAGGGATGTATTGCCATTTTTGGTTTTAAACATATTTATGAATAATTGCATTTTTTCCCTTAAAAGTTCTTTTTTTAAATTATTTTGAAATATCTTTTTTTTAATTATTATTTGAGAGAGAGAGAGAGAGTGTGGGAAAGGGACAGAGGGAGAGAGGGGGAGAGAGAGGGAGACAGAATCTTAAGCAGCCTCCGCGCTCGGTGTAGAGTGGCCATGGGCATCAATTCCAGGCCCTGGGACCATGACCTGAACTGAAATCAAAAATTGTTCACTCATCTGACTGAGACACTCAGGTGCTCCCCCTCAAAAGTTCTTAAGAATAATCAGTTGTACTGTCTCATGTTCTTCAAATCTCTTGTTTGGATGGATTATTATCTGTTCTCTGATCCACAGGATTGAATCCCAAATATTATTGTTAAAATGCTGAAAGGTTTTTTTTTTTTTTTAATATGCAATATCCTACGAGAACTATGGCATGAATCCATTCTAAGAAACAGAGGATAGAGTAAAATTTCAGTTCAATTTTTTCTTCGGCAAGAATTCTCTCTCCTAGTATATTTGTGTCTTGAAAGAACATGCAAATTAATAGTTTTTTGTGCAAAATTCTTAACGATACTACCCTTAATTCAATGTTGAAAACACTAGCTCTCATTATTGAGTCTTACAGTGTACTGCTTTAACACTAATCGTTTTGCAACCAAATTAACTGTCAGGAGAGGCAGTCTGTGTGGGTTTCAAGTGTTTTCAGCTGAGTCAAAGTTATTTTTTTTAGGTTGGTTACTAAAATCTGACTAATTTTTAGCTCATACCATATTGTACGTGATTTAGAATCTCCAGAATGCTAAGTGACAGATTTCTTGACTCTGATATTCTACATTTTCCCTGATGGATCGTACCCAAGCAGATTCAAAATACATCTATTTATTAGCAGCATAGAGCTATCAGAGACAATTTCAAGCCTTATGCAACACTATTATTCAGTTGTTCAGCCCCCTCATTTGCTCTCGGTAACTAAAACATAAGGGTTTGCAACACTGTATCCTTAAGCATTCCCAACATCCTATCCCACCTTTCTGGTACAGCAGAGATATCAAATGTTCTGATAGCTGGGCTGTTGCCAACTCAGAGAGCATCTCATGCAAAATTATTTTGAAAAATTAGATCAGGTCTCTGTAGAGTAGTTTTCTGAATGTTGAGTTTCTTACATTTAATACTAGTGATCCATCATAAAACATTTTTATTGCCTTGCAAAATTTTCTTTTTTAAATCTCATTTGGTATTTCCTGTTGTAGTACTTTGAAAGAAATTTACCACCTAGGCATATTTCCCAGAACCTGGGCTGAAGCTATGATTATCAGTTTCAAGTTGTGACCTATCTTTTAGGTGCAGAAAATTACAATGTGCTACATCATTTTACTCTGGGATTTGGATCATTAACCTTATGGACATTAATATCTTTCCGAGTCCTTGTAGATTTAACTTCCCTCTTGCTGTTTCAGTTGTTGTATGTTGAGACCAAAAGGGAGAAAACTTTGGCTTATATAACCTTTTAACTTTCTTTCCTTTTGGATTCATCTCTATGTTATCAAGGGATTAAAAAGCAAGTTGTCTCTGCTCCTACTTCTAACACTGAAAGTTTCTATAATCCAGTAGATCTCAACAGTGTTATTTCTATCCATGATCCACAGCAACTTTATGTTTCTCAAGTATGAAAGCAGCCATTTAGTAGTTTTCTTAACGTGTTAGTCATTTGTTTACTGAATGCTGAATTCATCAGAAGTTCTTTTTTCGTCTTCATAAACCCAAGCAACAAAAACTTACGTTAGATATGTTAAATACAACATTGAATTTCCCCAAAGGATAGTGAATGCATGAATGTAGAAGGTTGGCATCTGTTTACGGAAAATGAGTAAAGGGATTGAGATGGGCAAGTCCATTCTTACCCATACTTATCTCTGTCTTCTCGCTCCCACAATCCAGGGATTAAGCGCTATTTTGTTACAGTGAGGAATTTGTCAAAGTGTACACTTTAGATCAAATCAAGGAACAGATCAAGAGACAAACTTGGACCTCACCTCCTACTTATCTCCTACAGCGAAAAGACTCATCAAACATAAATTTACTCCTACTACCACATGACCCTCTACTGTGGGTTGTATCCCTACTTGTCTTCTCCATTTCTCCATAACAGGATAACTGGCCGCCCCTTTCTTACCACATTACCCTGCAAGGCTAATTTGTCTACCTTCTCTCTGATTCCTTTCATCCTCAGTTATGCTTCTGAACCTTATATCTTTGACTTCTGCCTTTCTACTATTATTTCCCCTACTTATGAGATATTTTTAACTTTTCTAATAAAAAATGAAAATCATAAAATAAAGAATACTATACAGTTTCCTCTGGTTAACAACCTTCTGACTTCTCTCTTAGAGTGAGTTGTTATCTATATTTGCTTTTCCATATGCTGAGAAAACCCCCTTTCCTTAAACCCAACATATTATCCATCCATCCCTAGTATTTTATAAAATGTTTTAAAATAATCAGTGGCCTATTAAGTTTCAAATTAAATGTGTGTGTGTGTGTGTGTGTGTGTGTGTGTGTGAATCTATTTAATTAACCTGAATGTTTGGTTTCATTGAATATCATGTGTCTTGAATTTTTAAACTTTTGAAAATGATTATTTAAAAATCTTCCAATAATTCCTCATCACTGACAGGCTATATTACGACTCTTTAATGTGCCACATTTTGTTGGATGAACATTTATTCAGTAGCCATTGTCTAGCAGGCACTGTGGCTTGTACTCTCTATTCATGTCTGTATCTCAAATATAATCATGCACCATTTGTTTTTTAGAAAGATCACTGTGTTTGATTCTAAGGATGAGAAAATTGAATGGTGATTTAGGGTTAACTAAGAAATTATTATATCCTGGTTGTACATGATTAGGACTTGGTATAGAGTAGTGTCAGTGGAGATAAAAATAATAGATTCCATAAATATTTCACATTTAGAGTCAGTGGGACTTGGTGAGTTCTAGAATGACATCTTAGTTGATGGTTTAAAATTAGGTGGATGATATTACTAATAATCAGGATGAAAGCATAGGGGAAGAAATAATAATGGCAGACACAATATGGTAGTGAATATTATTTTAATCTCTTGAGTTTGAAGTGCTGGTTAGCAATCTCAGTGGAGAGTCCTAGAAGGAAATAGGCTATGGGGTTTTCAGCCTTAGAAGAAGTCACTGGGCTGGTGATTATGATGTGGAAGTTAATAATATCAGCTGAAACAGAAATATCTGCTGAAAAAATTTAATTTATGATAAGGATAATCTGACAGCAATGAAGTATATTTTTTTTTAAACTAACTGCACATTTTGAGTGATGGGAATATATTTGTATCTGTAGAGATAATATTTCTTTGACTTTAACAAAATAGTAATACCATTAACCATCAATTATGCTCTCCTTCTGAGATATCATAGTCAGTGTTGACTCTTGCAATCCTTGGATTTTAATTCAAGTCACTTTCCCCCAAAATAAATAATTTTATTCAAATCCTATTTTAATGAAAACAAAATGGATTACTGAATATCAACCCAGAAAAAACAAATATAAGAACTATTTCAGGAAATTAAGAGCATCAAGATAGTGGGAACAGAAAAGTCTTGAAGAATTTCAATTATTTCTTCTTCCACAGATAGGGCCAGGAGAGGGCGGGGGCTGTCTGAGATCATAGCTTTTACTGGATTCGTTCCATGGTAGGGGTGGAGATGTCTGGGGTCACGCACAGTAACATATGACGAGTGTCCATTTGCGAGACAAGCAGCCATTACCAACCTTACTTACATCGGAAGTTGAAATTAGCAGCACATTGCTTTCCCTTAGGAAAACGCCAAGCAGTCAGGCAAAATGGCAAGCATGTTGCATTTACTGCATCAGATTTACACCTGTTGCTCCTTCTGAAATTCATCCCTCAGTGTGCTACTTATCAGCCTGAAGCAGGAAGCTGGTGAATATAGAGAATCATTATTTTTTTGGTTGATGGTTCAACTTGGGCAGCAAGGCTTGGGATGGAAAGATACACTTTTCTAAAGAGCCAGCTCCTCCTAAAGATAAAGCCCTGGGGTGTCCCGCTTAGAAACAGCACTACTTTGTGCTTATGTAAAGAAGGATCTTAAGATTCATCTACATTTCAGAGGGGAACTCAGAGGGCAATTCTGACCACTTTATAACTGGGCCAGCAGTCACCAGGAAATCTGTGCTAAAATCCTGAGCAGGTATAAGGCTGAGAAGGAATGGTGATAGACATTATTGGGGTCTGAATGGTAATGGTGGAACACACATTTTAAGAACGTGTTTGGGTAAAAGGAAAAAAAGTACTTTTCCCTTCTTTACATGTTACCTGCACCTTCTTATATTTTCAGACCCCATCCCCCCACCCCAGCAATAGTCTTGAGTACAGAATGAAAGCAAGGCAGGGAAAAGGGTAAAACAGAGGAAGGATGAGCCCGCTACCATCTCCGAGAAGAGTAGTGATTCTGAGGTGGCCATGAGATGCTCTAGGGCCCACATCTGGAGGGTAGAGTTTGTGACCAGCTTTGCGTTGCCTTAAATTGTTAATAGTAAGAGCTAAGTGAATACGTAATATGTTTTAGACCTTGTGATAAGTGCTTTATGAACATCATTTCATCATTTCATTTATTTCTTACTCCCGCTGAAGTAATATGTCTGCTTAACAAATGAACAAAGTCAAGTTTATGAGGCTCCATGGACAACTCGCATGAGATCACACTCCAGGGAAAGGATTGGGGATAAGAACGTGTAATTTCACTTTGCTTCTGAGCCTCTGTTCCTGCACGCTCAGGTGCACTGTTTACTAACAGAATGGTGCCTGTCAGTGTCTTCAGGTGGAATTCTAAAACTGCAAACAAACACACCTAAACGACTCCCTCGGACAACTGAATAAGAAAGAAGTTAGGGGAAGTTCCAAAGGGAGTATCAGAGATGACGAAAAGAAGTATCAGGAATTTTAGTAAAGGGATGAAAAAGGACATACTCCAGGGCTGGAAATACTCTCATCAAGAAAACAAGAGACTTGAGGTTTCCATCTATCAAATTTCCCGGTACTTCGAAAATCAGAGTCCTTGTTTATGTCATGTTGTCTCTTTGACAATATTATTATCGGCGAGGAAGAAGGGAGCATAGATTAGGCCCCACGCTTCTTTCCTTCTGAAGGCTGTGGTGGGGGGGGGGATGCTTTTTTTCTGGAAGACAAGTGACCTTTGCTCCACATGTTTTAGGCACTGGTACTCATCCCCTTCCACGCACACATTAGTGAATTACTACTCTCCGTGGTTCATGCCACTAAACGGCGGAAGCTGTCCGAAGCCGCTACTGTTCCTTTTTACCCCATGTGGAATTACAAAGAGAACAGCCTTGCCCCAGCCAAGTAACCCTTTCCCCCATAACTACGGACAGAGACTGTTGGGCACATCTTTTAACATTCCCCCTTTTGTATCATTGTTGACACGTCCAGCTGAGCAAATGGAACAGGTAAAAGTAAGACACAAATCAACGGTTCAAGATTTCTGGGGACTATCAGGAATGCAGAGTGTTTCAGTTTGAGAGAAATGGGATACGCGTGAGCACCCTTCCTAAAGGGGACAGTCCCCTTGTCAGCTACTCTGGAACTAGAAAATCTACTGGTAGACACATCACCTCCAGAACGTGTCCAAGGCAATACTCAAATGGGATCGTCAACTCAGGATTTCATAAGGCTAATAGAAAGATATCTAGAGACAAAAATGACTCTTCAGTATGAAATAAACTGTGTGATAATAATGGAAACCTTTATTAAACTTGACTCTAGTCAATTATGTATAGTATGTGAATCATGTATCCTGGAGAAGACCCACTTCTGGCCGTCTCTGTCCTTTGCTTCAAAGTTAACTTTCAGGTACTCTGTCTATAATATCTTCAAGTAAGTGCGTGTTTATATTTATATATTTATGTTTATATATTATTTTATAGACATTATTTAACAATACCTCACTCATCTTACTTCTGCCTAGATCCGTACAAATACTGCAAATGTGACTTTCAGCGGGATGTTCTGGGAAAGTGCTTGTTTTAATGTATTTACCCTGTGGTAGTACTAAGAGTCTTTGACAAGTTTACTTGATTTCATTAAGGCAAGCATCATTTCTGTGTTCAATGTTTCCCGAAAATGTTTTTTTTTTTTTTAACTCCAAATGAACCCTTGGCTTAATGGTTAACTTTTGATTTGTGATATCAAATATTAACTTGCTTTCTTGATAGAGTTTTACTGCTTCATCTGGTAAGAAACACTTGTAAGGAAATACAAAAACGTTGCTTTGAGAATCATCACATCAAATAATATGTTCATGAGAAGTACTTTATTTTTTTTTTATTTTTTTTCAATGTTTATTTACTTCTGAGACAGAGAGAGACAGAGCATGAACGGGAGAGGGTCAGAGAGAGAGGGAGACACAGAATCCGAAGCAGGCTCCAGGCTCCCAGCTGTCAGCACAGAGCCGGACGCGGGGCTTGAACTCATGGACTGTGAGATCAGGACCTGAGCCGAAGTCCGACGCTCAACTGACTGAGCCACCCAGGCCCCCGGAGAAGTACTTTCATATTTTTTTAATTCCCTCAGGAATGGCAAGCTATTATTAAAAGCTATTACTGAAGTGATATCTTGCCTTATTCTCCTTGAAAGTTACAGTCCATATTAGAAATGTAAAACTGAAAGGAACTGACCTCTCTTCAGGCTAGAAGACTCCTTTTCTTTATATATTATCTTCATCGAGAATAGTTTATGCAGACAAATAAAGAATCCACAATTGTCTCCTTGAAGATTACACATCTTGCTAGAAGGAGTTTCATGGAATCAGTCTTACAAGCTCTGGTTAACGTCTCAGTCCGAAGTGCCTTCAGCACTTACACCCTCTTTTATATCTGGGTCATTGCCTTCAAACAACAGGCTGAGTTTACCCTCATTTTGTTATACGAAAAACTATTTTAAAAGAGAGAGAGAAATAAAGGATATCATATGACTCTTACTGTAAAATAACTATATTCCACAAAGTCAGGATGACCACTCTGCCCCCGGACCCACCCCAGTTGCCCACAGTACCCCTGGCTGGTGCCCAGTGCCCTGCAATGATTATTAGTATCACCCACTCTCACTCACAAATATATTTTGGTGGGGGTGTGCTGGAAACTGCACTGTAGGGTCACCTACCCTAAAGGGAAACAGAAAAGGATTTCGTTAATAAGAAAGCAAGTAGAACACTCGCTTTCATTAGCTGTCACTTAATAAGTGGACTAAAAAAATGTTTCTTTTCAGGTTCTTTTTTTAAAATATTTATTTATTTTTGAGAGAGTGCAAGCTGGGAAGAGGCAGAGGGAGGAGGAGTACAGAGGATTGAAACGAACTCTGTGCTGACAGCAGTGAGCTGATGTGGGGCTCGAATTCACGCACCCTGAGATCACGACCTGAGCCGAAGTCGGACACTCAACCGTCTGAGCCACCCAGGTACCCCTAAGTTCATTCTAATAAAGATTCTATGACAAAAAAGAAATGACCTCTCTGCCCATTTTGCTTTGGGACCAGGTTCCAGAAACCAAAAGAACCTGACATCAAAAAAAAAAAAAAAAAAAAAAAAAAAAAAAAAAAAAAAAAGAGCAAACTGCGCAACAGAGACCCTGTTCTGTGCTCTGACTCAGTCTTGTTGCAATCGCTCCCGAAGCAGATGTTGTCTTTATTCCAGTTGCCACATTTCAGTCTTCATCCAAGAAAAGCACTTCGGTTGTAAAGCATTTAAGAATATAAATGGAAAATGATTCAGAGTCGAACCAGAAAAGAAGCAAAATATAACAACCTTACTCATCCCCTCGGTGATTTTATTTCTGGAAGGAAGATTCTGGAAAACTCCAGATATTGGGTCTCTGAAGGTCTTTAAGATGAAACCTTCTGGGATATGATGGGTTTACAGCCTGCAGGATCCTATCCTTTCAACACAGGTTATCCTCACTACCCACGGGATGGCTTTGCTGTGTCACATGACTTTAGGGGGTGAGGGAGAGAGAATGTGGGTCTCCCGTGGGCAGGAGCACGCTCTGAAAACTAGCATTTTGGTCTTCTTTGATAGTTCTGTTTCTCAGTTGTTTGAAATTACAGGGAGGTCTTTTAGCATAAGGACTGGCATAAAAGTCTTTTTAAACAATACTAATCATAAAGATTTTACAGGGAAAAAAGAAGCTGAAAAAAATTAGAAAATCAGCCAAGTCATATCTGATCTGCTGTGTCCTTCCTCTGTCAGTTGAGTCTCCGGTCACTTTAAATTAGAACTAAAGCATATTGCTACACTCAGAGTGTAGAGCTGAAATATCTCTTGGTGACACTAGACTTTATAAATTGAATTCATAATTAAGCTTAATCTTTTCAGAGATGGTAAAATTCTCTCGCTAAATGTGCCTCATAATTCCTTTTTCTTGCCAATAGGTGATACTGGCCTGAGAGGAAATCTAAAACCTTCATCATTTCTGACAAGGGGAAGCCACGGATTTTTTTTTTTTTTTTTTTTATGTGAACTTTCTAGGTCAGCAAAAGCTGCCTCCTACGTATGGTTCCTGAACTAGACGATAGACAGGTTTCTACTCTCTCACCACGCCTAGACACAAACAGAAAATAATCAGAAGTGTTTTGTTTGTATTATGAAAAGAATTGTAAATACAGGGTTCGAAGACCCTTCTTTAAATCTCTTCCCTCAGTTTTTCAAATAACAATTTCAGAACTGATGACGGGTGATTTTACGGACCGGTGGTGTTGATGGAGGCTACAACCAAATCTCCCCATTAACAAATATCTTCCACTCGTTGATACTGATCATGTTTGGATTATCTCGAAGAGTAAGGGTCTAAGTCTCTATGAGAGAGAGCACAACATACTGCGAGATGGAACGATGGATTATCATCTTGTCTCCAGCTTTTACGTTATTCTTACATAATGGGTATAGGTGCCTTTACTGGTGGGAAAATGTGGTATGTACCTAGAACTCTGGGGAGGAACGAAGGTCCGTGAATGAGGCACTATCATTTCCAATAACCGTTCTTAATATTATTAATTATGGAGCTTTGTCTATTAAATGATTCTTATTTTTCAAACTCTTGAAATAGATGAAGAGCTGCTTCTGTGTCCATTTGTAGTAATAAACAACTCCAGTGGAAATGTCCATGAAATAAATACATAAAATTAATTAAAATAAGTACAATAATGACACTAAGTACTGTTTACTGGGAGCCTGACATGCACCACGCATGATTCTATCACTTTGCGTACATTGTTATCGCTAAGTCAGCCTTATAACATCAGTGTTACTTACAATTTTCCCACTTTAGAGATAAGAATTAAAAGTATTTGGATTAGTAAAAATACAATTTTATTTTACTTTATTGTGAAAATGATTGACTTTTGCTATAGGAATGTGTCCCCTTAGGGAATTCATGAACCTCATATCGATATTGTGGTTAAGAAGAAAATATTAGTTCCTCTTATTAAAGATGTGTTTATATAACTTTTGTTATTAACATACTGCTTTATCAATAGTAATTTTAACCTTCTGAAGTCTTGTCTCTTCTCTCCTCTTCTCTTCTTTCTTTTCTTTTCTTTTCTTTTCTTTTCTTTTTTCTTTTTTTATTCCCTGTCTAATATTTAGGGATAAACATCTATCTTACCCTTACTTCAGACACATCCTGGGCTAATGTCCTCAGTTGCAGCAGGTGAGGCTTCAACCTTCTCCAGTGTTATAGGTCACCTCATTTGGTCAGTCTGTGCCCCAATCAGTGATTACAGTTCAATTTTAGCAAAGGACACAGATTATAAATCTGTATGTGTATACACCACATGCATACACAGAAACACAGATCAATGATACAGTGTGGTTAAGGGACAATAATAATAATAATAATAATGATAGGGGCGCCTGGGTAGCTCAGTCCTGTGAGTCTTCATTTTGGCTCAGGTCGTGATCTCAGGGTTGTGGGATTGAGCTCCATGTAAGACTCTGTGCTGGGCATGGAGTCTGCTTGTGATGCTCTCTCTCTCTCTCTCTCTCTTTCTCCCCTTATCCCTCTTTCTTGTTCTCTCTCTCTCTCTCTCTTTCTCAAACATAAGTAAATAAATTAACAAATCTTTAAAAAAGGAAATGAGGCTTGTCTAAACAAAATTCAGGTAAACTTGTAAAAGACCACTAGATAAATTAAAGCAAGTTTTCCAGAACATTCCACTGAAAGTCATAGGCTTATTATTTGTATGGCCCTACATAGAAGTTAAATGAAACTAGTATTATTAAAGATAGATATAGATATAGATTTGGATATCTATCTCTCTCTCTACCTCTGCCCCTCTCCCCCACTCATGCTTCCTCTAACAATTAATAATAATAATAATAATAACAATAGAAGAAGAAGAGGAAGATGACAAAACACCTCAATAAAACCGAGAAAAACGAGGCACAGAGTCCTCGTCACTGCTTTACATATCTTGCTAAAGTTTGTTAACTTACATCACCAGGTTCTAACAATAATGTTAACCATTGTTAGTACACTTTCCTTTTGCTTCTTTTCCAGAAAGGTTTTCCTTCTTCCTTTTGTTGGTGGAATCATCAGAAAAGGAGAAGTATGACCTCGACTCCATGTGGTCATGGAGAACACTCCTGATAGTTAAAGCCTAAAACTCTGATCTGAGCACTTACTACCAAGACCTTTCTCTGACCGCCAGCTTCCGAAGTGCCCTTGCATGTATGTGTGACTTTAGGGAATGGTGACACAAAGCAATGGAACAATCGGTCTTTTTTTTTGGCAAGAAAAGAATCCACGCTGTCATTTGTCTGGATTCCAAGCAAGAGGTGTTAACATCAAAACTCATATAAAACAAAATCTTACTGAGAAAGGCTTTTGCATAAAGGCACCCCCTTTTTATTCTATATATAACTCAGCTCTCCGTAAGTGTACTTAGTCCCCTTCATCCATTTCACCCAGCTCCCCCCACCCCCCGGGGGAGACTTCCAGTTTGTTCTCTATAGTTAAGAGTCTGTTTTTCTTGTTTTTCTCTTTTTTTAATTTGTTTGTTTGTTTGCTTCTTAAATTTCACATATGAGTGAAATCATATGGTATTTACGTTAATGTTAAAAACTTGTGTAAAATGAATTCTTGTTGAGAGTCTTTTCCAGCTGCTTTTGCATAAAGACAACCCCCTCCCCGCCCTTAATTCTCAGTTATCATCCTGGCTTGCTTCTGTGTGATTGCCTGAACGTTTCCGTGCATTTTTTTTCCCTACTTGAGTCAGTGGGAAGAACATCTTGGATTGTGCTGAGTCACAACGGTCCACAGGACGTTGTCGTGTGTTGTGTCAGGTTGGTTGAGGAGAAGGGCTGAAGGGAGGTGGCAAGCCAAGCTTTGGGGACAAGCTGACTCTGGAACGAACGCCGATTTAAGTTCCAATTTAAATTAAAGGACTATGAAGGGGGAGCCGTGCCAAGCCATTTCTATACGACTGCAAAATGTGGACCTACCGCAGATACCATTTACTGAAAAGTGCATTTAGTGTCCTCCTCAAGCCATCCTTAACAACGAGTGACAAGACAATATGGTCTTGGCGCCTCGCCAGTCCCCGGAGCTAGTGCAAAGTTTGTCAGAACATCACTTTGCAGGGCAGGAGGCGTGAGGAGAACAGCTGACAGGAGGCGATGATGCAGCTGTCACGTCTGCTCCTGAAGAGGTTGGCTACTACCAAGGAGGGCAGAAGAAACGCCTCAAATAGAACAAAGCCTGACTTCAATGTTGGAGCTTAGCCATGGCCCACCTGGATCAACAATATGGAAACACTGGGCCGACACAGGGCAGTGAGGGATGAGTAAGGCTCTGTGAGGAGGGCATTCAGGACAGTGGAGTCTCAGTCTCCAACCATCACTGACCTTCACGGCTTAGGCAGTGCCTACACTCTCCTTGTCCCATTTGTGACAAGTGAGCACCTCCAACGGCACCCCACTCTTCACGTTGGGTTCTTTAGGGAGTCTGTGTGTGGCTTACCTGGGCTTCCCAATCTGGGGAAACAGAAAATGCTCTTTTGAGCCCCACATTCTGGAAGGAAAGAAAGGAAGTATATAAAGTTTATTAACATAGGGACACCTGGATGGCTCAGTTGGTTAAGCCTCTGACTTCAGCTCAGGTCATGATCTCATGGCTCAAGAGGTTGAGCCCCTCGTCGGGCTCTGTGCTGACAGCTCAGAGCCTGGAACCTGCTTCAGATTTTGTGTCTCCCTGTCTCTCTGCCCCTCCCCCACTCACATTCTGTCTGTCTCTCTCTCAAAAATACATAAATGTTAAAAAAATTTTAACTTATTAATATGTCTTAAGCATGCCTTGATTACAATGCTGAGCAAATAGATTGGTGTGTTTAAATGCTCCAATTTTCATTTATTTATTTTTGACAAAATAAAATTCCTCGTAGAATCACACGGAGCAGTGAAATGGAAAGGAGACATTGGGTTGGCCAGATAAACGAACCAAAATACCTCTAGCCGCAAAGAGAGACAGTTCATAGCCAGATTATCCCCATAGCCTATAGGCAGATCTAGAGGCTTTAAGATGCATCTTGAAGAAATCTTGTAAAGTCTTGGGCCAGTAGCGCTTAGGGAGACATCTGACTGATTTGTCCCAGAAAATTGCAATTTAACAAACAATATTAAGTGCGTGCTGTGTTTAGGGGTCTTTGGTAAGCCCTTGGGATACCATTTATCATTAATAAAAGCAGTCACAAAACGTTAATGGTATGCCAAACGCCTTTCATCGTGTTCTACATCTATCGGTTCAATCGATTCTCATAGCAGCATCGAAGCTTTATTATTGTAAGCCACTTTATTAGTTTTAACCATAAATTACGTTCATAAATTATTATCTGATGCTTGCTATTGTGAAGAAGTTGAGAGATGAACAACACACGGATTTTCCAAAGTTGCGTTGTCTTGCATATACTTTTGCTGACGCCAGGGCTCGGGTGAGCGACTGTGGCACTAATGCGGTTTCCCTGAGATGCTTTCTGTCCATTAGGGTTTGCCCCAGATCCTCTTCTCTCCTGCGCCGTTGATTGTTACTCATCCATTTTTGCCTTAACTATTAATCTTTGAGGTTCTGTGTAGGATCAGCTACTTATACGTTTCAAACTGATCTTCTACAGCCCTTTTTAATCACTAAAAGTAAATGTGTGTATCACAAAAAATATTTTTTGCTTCCTTTATATACATATATATAATATTACGTATCATTTATATATATATATATATATATATATATATATATATATATAATCTGCAGATGTAGGTACATGAATTGAGCTCCAGAGAAAAAGCCTATATAAAAATATCAGTGGATCAATTCCATGGCTATGGGAGGAGAATTAAAAATATCTCTTTATTTTTTTTTTTAGGTTATTTATTTATTTTGAGAGAGAGAAAGAGCACGCATGTGCACGGGTGGGGGAGGGACAGAGAGAGAGGAAAGAGAGAATCCCAAGCAGGCTCCACACTGTCAGCGCAGAGCCCTGCTCAGAGAGCCCAATGTGGGACTCGAAGTCATGAGCCATGAGATCATGACTGAGCTGAAAGCAAGAGTCAGACGCTTAACTGACCGCCCCACCCAGGTGCCCCAGAAACACTTCTTTAGTTTTTGATGACTGCCTGGCTGGGTTATATCTTTAAAAACTTCATTACCCAGAAGCTCTTATGCTAGGATGCTTCCCAATGTCCAATGACAAAGCCCAACCTCCTCCACTTGACTTCTGATCTAACCGTATCATCTGGGGCCAAAATGTGTTTGCGGGATCACCCAAGCTTAGCTGATTAACTGTCTCATGCGCACTTACAGATAAATCACACTTACATGCTGAAGAGTACCCGAAGTAGTTATGGGGCAGTGGTATCTCCTACTCCTTCCACAGAAGCAGCTGTCGGTAAAAAGCCTCCCCCCTCCTTATGTAAAGTATCTAATGGGAATTTTTCCAAGCGCCACATCTTAAACAGCAAGCTCAGTGCTGCCAAATTATAACCACACATCTTTCATATGGAATTAACCTATCGGGCTTTCTGTTGTCCTTTAGACCTGACACTGGAACATCACACCGAGATTCAACAGCAGGATACCGTCGTCGTTAGAGCTCCCATGTCCTTCTGCAATAGTCCTGGGCTAGACTGCTCTCCTCCAATTGGCGTTCTTGTGTCTGCATTCCACTCCAGAAGCGGCCTTTTCTCCCCACCTGTCCTGGATCCATTAGCATATAGAAAGCTATTTAGTATTTCTTTTTTTTTTTGTTTGTTTGTCTGTTTTTTGTTTTGTTTTTTTTTTTTTTTTATCTAACACTTTCTTTAACTGACTTCAGCTCTGGGAGGGCTGGATGGCATGTTCTTCTTTCTCGATCTCACTCAGCATCTAACACTATGTCTGATGCCTATAAGACTCAACAGAAATTTGATACATGGATTAATGAATTACCAGTTGGGATTTTTATAAATATTAATGGTCTTGACAGGCCAGAGGATAGTCTCTTCTTCTAGCTGCATTAGATGCATTCTTTCCTAGTTTGTTTTCCGAACCCAGAGCACTTCCTTTAAGACTTGCTTTTCTGAGTTATAGACAGTCTTGGAATTAAAAAAGCATTTTTTTCCAAGGACTCTGGTCTTCATCACCTAGACTTTATCTATGAAGTAAAAGGGGTTCTGAATCCAGAGGAAATGCTCCTCCTGCCTACTAATCACTTCTTCTGGGTCTACTGGCTTTGGCATCTCTGATTTTAATATATCTGAAACTCAGTTTCCCTCATGATCCCTACACTTCGGACCTTAGCTATCTTGCAGCCTTATCAAAGACAACATTTTCTAGTAGAGTTAAGTTTTCTTCAGTTTTTCCCTCTTTGTTCTCCGAAATGCAAGCATGAGAGTTAGCCCTTATGAAGAGAGATCGGCAGATATGTAGGTAAATAGTATGCAGTAGGAATTTGCATAAAGCTACTATCTAGGGATGTTAATATGACATATTGCTTAATTAGGATAGTAAGCCTTTAGCAGTAAAAGCTCATCTTTACAATTACTTCTTTGAATCAAATATGCTCACATACAGTTCAAGGATTTTTATATAGCATGCCATTCCTGAAACATTAAAATGTGTTCATTTCATCTTTTATTATTAGTATTTTACATTAGTGTCCCAATGTACATATGCTTGCCTCCTAAGGAGAGGAATTTTTAATATAACATAACTTAAGTATAAACCACACACATGTGGCCCTTGCATTATTGCCCCCCTATATTTTGAGAAAGAAATAAAAGATGTTTTCTCTATATCATTTCCTATTTCCCAACTTGCCTTTCTACATTCCTTTCTCCACTCCTATTTTCTCCCTACTTTGAGACAGCAATTTCTGCTGACAGAATAGATTTTTTTCTAAGGAAAATGTGATTTGTACTTAGTACTGTGTTTTGTGTTTAGTGTTGCCAGGACTGATAAAAGGTTAAATTAAATTGGGCTCTAGTGTGCGAATTAGGTCAGTGTAGTAGGAAGTTTTCTGCCTATTAGAAGAGCTTAACTTCCTTCTCATCTCTTCTTCTTCCCCAAATTATAGGGATTCGGGAATTGGTAGGCTACTTTTCTATAATAATCCATGATCCCACTGAAATCACTCAGCTAGAGCTATATAATCTGGCTTCAGCTTCTTGCCTAAAACCAGGATACTCCATTCTCAAAACTCAAAGAGAATGACAAACACACATATAACACAGTTTTTCCCCCTAAGCTATATTATTTAACATCAAAGGATACAACTACCATGCATGGCCAAGGCCACAGAACAGTGTAGTCAACACAAGAGCTGTGTATAATACTGTTCTTGAGGAAGGACATGGAAGAAGGGTAGTTTTTTAGTGTTTCAAATAAGAAAGTAAGTTTGGAAAGTTAATGAAACAGCTTCCATTTCTGGAAATATGACTAACTGAATATGCAAAAAAGACCATCTTGCCGTAGATATATCCAGCTAAGTGAACAACAGATAAGAGAAATAGCAAAGGACAAAAATCCATTAGATTATCCCAGAGAAATAAATGGGATGACTCTCCGGGGTCACAGTTAGAGTGTGCCAGAGATTTTATTTTAATAGACTGAAGAATGGGACAGTTGACAAGGCCTGTGACCCATTTAATGTGATGAGCTGTATCAAAGGCACCATGTAAAGTGGCATCTTCTCCAACAGCCAAACCTATTGTGTGTGCACTGGAAAAAAACCCACACGCCACAGGGGAATAGTATGAAAACTTGCTGGTTTCAAACTGTATTCTAGGTAGAGGGGAAAATATCTGCCATGTGATATTTTAATCACAAGCAGCCAACCTCATGCACATACACAACTCAGAATCACCATATCTATGGAACCCGACAAAACCCACAGCTAAATGGCAAGCAGTCATAGCTTGATGGTGACACTGGCACTTGGGTGGAACAGACACGTGCATTCTCCAGAAGAGTATTCTTAGATATTCTTAAAGCAAAGACGTGAAGAATTCCCCCAAATGAAATGTCAAGGGGTGTGAGCTCAAAACAACAACAGCGAATTGCCAAACGTGACCAAAGAGACCACTGACTGTGTCAGTGCAACCAGTAAAAAGCAGATTCAAACATGCAAGAAACACGTCTTGCAATTAACGGGTAAATAATAAAAATGAATGTGCTAAAATATGTAAATATTTAAACTTATTTATCTTTACAAACCTATTTTTGAATTTATTTTTGACAGTAACACGAGAATAGTGACCTTGGGGATACTCCTGCTGTGGACTCAATATTGTCTTCTCAAAATTCAGGTGTTGAAGCCCTAACTCCAAAGTGGTGGTGTTTGAAGATACAGCTCTTGGGAAGTAGTAAGAGTTAGATGAGGTCATGGGAAGGAGGGGCCTTGGCCTGATGGGATTCGTGCTCTTATAGGAAAAAACAGCAAAGAGCTTGTTATCTATCTCTCCACCATGTGAGGACACAGCAAGTCGGCAGCTGTCAGCCAGTTAGGAAGAGGGTTGTCACTAGGCCTGGATCACACTGGTCCCACACTGGCCCCCAGGCAGTTGTTTGTTGTTTAAGCCTGTTGTATTTTGCCCATGAAGACTAATACAGCTGCAAAGACTGTTTCCTTCCAAAGAGGATTTGTGCTTACTTTTACCAGATTCCTTGGCAACAATTTTTGCGTTCTTATTTTCTGATCCGTATTTGCTTTATATGAACACCTTAGGCTTAATTTCCCATATTTTGAGAATCGTAGGCTTTGGACCACTGCACAGCTCTTAAGGCAACAAGCCCTCTGCATCAATGAGATCACCGCTTCTCTCTCCCCCATGTAGCCAGATCTTTAGTCCAAGACTTCCATCTCTGGTTTCTAACGATTTCTACATTTCAGCATCTTCAGGTTGCTTTTACTCTCTTAAGAACGTAGTTACCTAGTTTAATCATTCATTCATTCATCACGTAATCATACATTTAACCAACATGTAAATATTTAAAGTCCAAATCTGTGTCAAACACTTAAGGTGTATCCGTTCACCACCACCCCCCAAAGATGCCCCCTGCCCTGTCTTGTGACTATACCATTATTTTACTTTATAGTTTTAGGATACATGAAATATAGAATGACCCTAGAAATAAGTGAGCTTTCAAACATGCCAGAAGGTGAACAGCAGAACAAGAAAATTGTACTGGGCATGTCGTAATTTTAGTAATTTGCATTGATCCTAATAGATCTCGTTAGGAACGTGACATTCACACAGAGACCAAAAAGGGGCAAAGGACTTGCCATGTCCAAATCTGGGAGAAGAGTGCAGCCCACAAAGCGAACAGTCCTTGCCAAGGCTCTCAGGCAGGAGCATGCCTACATTCGAGGAACGCTATCAAGGCCAGTGTGTCTGGAGGCTGAGATGAATGAGCAAAAAGGAGAGCAGGGAGGAGGAAGATCAAGAAAAGTAGCAGGGGTAGGTAGAAAAAGGATAGCGAGTTATCAAGGCTGGATAGAAGGGTCAAGTAGGCGTTTTGTTTGTTTGCTTGTTTGTTGTTGTTGTTTAATCCGTTGCTAGATGTTTTATTGTAATTTGCCTACATTTCTAGTTGTTTCTGGATGGAAGTCTCATGGGCTCTAGGATTATTATTGTTGTTCTAAAACATTTCTCCTTTTTTTTCTTTTTCTTAAGTTTATTTATTTATTTTGAGGGGGGGTGAAGGGCAGGGAGAGAATCCTAAGCAGGCTCTGCACTGTGAGCACAGACCCCAACGTGGAGCTCAATCTCATGAACCGCTAAGTCATGACCTGAGCCAAAAATCAAGAGTTGGTCGCTTAACCCACTGAGCCCCCCAGGTGCCCCTCCCCCCTTTTTTAAACAAAGCCTCTAGTTTATGAACCATAGCCTAATAAATATCAATTCATGACAATACTCTTCTTTTACACATAAGGGGGTGATATCAGGATGAGTTAAGTAACTTGGCTACCACATCTTGTTAGGACTGGAGTGAGTGCAGTGGTCTTTCCATGCTAACATAATAGATTTTACAATTACATTTTTAGTCTCCTGTGGGAAAAGATAGGACGTAGTGTCAGCAAAGATAAGTAACTGACAGAGAGAAAATGAATACATTGGAAACTGAGAAGGTTTTCTGGCATTTCTATTTTTCTGGAACCATAGAGAGTAAATCTTATCTCTAAGAGATGTAACAAATTTTTCATTATACACTCTGATCATTTTCTGTGTTCCTTAAGGTTGCATGATTTATCTAATATTCTCATTCTCCTCTATGCACGCACAGTTAAAGGATCTTTCCTGTGATATGACACTAACTGCTTTGTGCAACTTTTCATGATTTCCACATGCAACCGTAAGCATCTTGAAAGTATTACTGGTACCTTATTGTTAGGGACTAAAATTTGTCCCCCCCCCAACCCCCAACATTCTTATGTTGAAACTCTAATTCCTAATAGGGTTGTATTTACAGGTGAGGCCCTGGGAGGTAATTAGGTTTGGATATGGTCACGAAGGTGGCATCCCCAGGATGGGATTAGTGCTCTTATAAGAAGAGGAAGAACCCAGAGCCCTCTCTCCCCAGACAGGAGAATGTTGCAAGAAGCCACCCATTGGCAAGCCAAAAAGAGAGTTTTTACCAGAACTCCACCATGCTGGCACTCTGATCTTGGATTTGACAGCCTCCAGGACTGTAAGAAATAAATATCTGTTGTTCAAGCCACTCGTTCTATGCTATTTTGTTATAGCGGCAGATGCTATTACTGTTTTCCTGTACTCCACGCAGTGTTTGACTCCAAATATGTGCTTGATACTATTTGTTTAATGAATGATGCCGTATTGGAACCATATCATAATTATAATACTTGGTGGATCTGGGCAAGGAGTTCAATGAAATGAAAGAAGGCAGTTGTGTCGAGGGCGTATTTCCTTTTAAAAATTTGGCTTAATATCATTCTGAATAATAAAACTTAGACATAATGGAATGAGAACTACTAAGGATAGAAAATCTTCAAGACAAATAATCCATTTTGGGTGATTACTTTTATTCTAAGATGTAATTTGCAGTTATTTTGAAAGTTTTTTATGTGGTTTAATTTTTTTTACAAAAAGATTAATAGAATCTTTGCCAAAGCTACTAGATTGTGACTATATTAAAAAAACAATATAACAAATAATAATGTTTAAGTGAAAAGGTTAAGACAAAGTAACATTCATTGATATACACAAAGAGCAAAATATCTATAAAAAAGAAATTGTCTCAAAGGAAAAATTTTACTAGAAATCCTATAAATGCACATTTAAAAAATAACATGTACTCATTATTTTCTTCTAAATATTGTATTAGTAATTTAGAATAGGATACCTACCTTTTATTCTCCCCCACACTGTTTTATATAATTTATTGGAATTTTATCAACAGAAAATGACATCCTATATTTATTTATTTTAATCACTACACTAATAGATTATTTCTATGTCTCATGTAGTGTTACATAGCTGGAGAGATTTTTTTTTTAATGACATATAATTGTGGCTATTTCATGAGATTGATAGTTCAACATAGGGTCAGACAGTGTGATGAAATTTTTATATAAAGAAGTTAAATAATCCTAACTCCAGAGATACCCATTTTGGAACATCACGAGAGAACTCAAACTTGTCTTCCTTCTCTCTCTCTCTTTCTTTCTCACATGAATAATTTTCAAATCCAGGAATTTCCCTGAGAAATTGAAGGGTTGGATTAAAGTGACTCCTCTGAACATGTTTTCCAGAACTTCTTGAAATCAAGAAAGTAAAATTCTCACAGTTGGTTTCATGGAACTTGAGGTTTCCTTAAAAATCAGGCATGCTGGATGCTTATGATTTCCTTTGCAAAAATCTCTCTGTATTTGGAATATTTAAAAAATTTTTTTTGGGGCGCCTGGGTGGCGCAGTCGGTTCAGCGTCCGACTTCAGCCAGGTCAGGATCTCGCGGTCCGTGAGTTCGAGCCCCGCGTCGGGCTCTGGGCTGATGGCTCAGAGCCTGGAGCCTGTTTCCGATTCTGTGTTTCCCTCTCTCTCTGCCCCTCCCCCGTTCATGCTCTGTCTCTCTCTGTCCCAAAAAAACAAATAAACGTTGAAAAAAAAAATTAAAAAAAAATTTTTTTTTAAGTTTATTTATTTATTTTAAGACAGGCACAGCAAGGGAAGGGCAGAAAGAGAAGGAGAGAGAGAGAATCCCATGCAGGCTCCCCACTGGTAGCACAGAGCCCAATGTGGGGCTCGAACTCACAAACTGTGAGATCATGACCTGAGCCTCAACCGACAGTCAGACACTTAATTGACTGAGTCCCCCAGGTGCCCCATTTTTGAATATTTTTAAAATTTTTTTTAATGTGTATTTACTTTTGAGAGAGAGAGAGACAGAGCTTAAGCGAGGGAGGGGCACAGAGAAAGGGAGATAGAATCAGAAGAAGGCTCCAGGCTCTGAGCTGTCAGCACAGAGCCTTATGGGGGGCTCAAGCCCAGAGACCACAAGATCATGACCTGAGCTCAAGTCAGATGCTTAACCGACTGAGCCACCCAGATGCCACCATTTTTTTGAATATTTTAAGAAAGAAATAAAACAAATCACCAATAGACTTCATTGATTTATTTAATTTTCAGATGTCAACATAAAGGTTCTCCTTTCCTGTCATTGAGCACAGTACATATAGACTTCTTTTAGATGCCTTGTCAATTATGAAAATTGTAACACTATACTAGCTTAGTTTTTTTTTCTCTTTCTCTGTTTTCTTTCTGACCTGGTATGTGATAGCATTTTTTTTTTAGTACAAATTCTGAATCAGAATGTGTAACTATGATCTAGATTCCTCAATTCCAAATTGTTGTGTGTATCTGTGGAGATTAGCTAAGTGACTCCATGGTATGGCCACCTTGGTGTCCATTCTGTCTGGCCAAGCAGCCAGCAGGAACCTTAAACTTACACAGGTTCCCCTGTGTAAGAGCACGCCCTGGTTAGCAACCACAGTCACAGACAAATCCAAGCTCCTGCTAGAACGTCCTCGACAGCCCTCATCACCAATGGGTCTCCACCCACTCCCCGGTGCCTGTATGCCTTAGGTGTCCCTTACAGAAGACCCCCTTGGGGCTTACAAAACTCCACTCTTGGTTTGATGGGACTCATCTGGTCAGAACCCAAAAGCATTCCACCCACAGACCCTAATAATATCATGTGCCCAGGTCCTATACTCCCTCTGCTTTGACCTCCGTATGTGGCCCTCGAGGCCTTCCAGGTAGTTTCTCCAGGACCTGTGAGTAAGAAACTACTCTATTTTCAATTTCTCTTGTGGTCTTGTATTGAACTAAGACTTACCATCTGGCAGCCATCTGGTTCCACCTAACCAATGCCAATTTCACAGCCATGACACCATGAAAGCAATGTCAGTGTTTTCATTAATTCACATTCCAATAATAGAAGTTAAAATTGTACTTATTAATATACATTAATAAGTATCTTTGCAATCTAGGTATTATGTTCCGAAGACTTTCTGTGGGAATTAAGTAAGTATTCGCCCCTTTCCTCTCGTTGACTGCACCATATAAACTTGCTTTGGCCAACAGAATTTTAGTCTGTTTAGCCCACTATTTTTTGCTCAACTGTGAAGCTCTGGCAGTTGGTAAGGAGAAGGACTTCCCTGGGGTAGCTGTTACCTTTTCAACCTGAGTCCCAGTATAAAAAATAGGTGAAGCAGGGGCGCCCGGGTGGCTCAATAGGTTGAGCATCCAACTTCAGCTCAGATCATGATCTCACGGTTTGTGAGTTCAAGCTCTGCGCCGGGCTCTCTGCTGTCAGTGGCGAGCCGGCTTCAGGTTCTCTGTCCGCCCACCACCCCCGCCCTTCTGCTGCCCATGCTATCTCTCTCAACAATAAGTGAACATTAAAAAAATAGGTGAAGCAAACATGAACGTAGCCACAGTCTAGAGCCATCCCTGAAAACCAGCAGACTCCTCACCTGCTGTGGGACCACTGCAGGTGATCCCACTCTCATATGAAGGGGACGGAGAGCTTCTGGTCATAGGCCACTGAGCTTTGGTTTATTATTCGGCAACTTTGGGTAAACAGATGAGTGAAAACACTTGTGAGTAATTTGAAAACACTATCACAATAGAGCAAATAATTTTAAAACATTTTTTTAAGCCATAGGAAGGAATGAAGGAACGAAGGAACGAAGGAAGAAGGAAGGACTAAGGAAGGACTGTAGGGAGGGAGGAAGGAAAGAAGGCAGGGAGGGATGGAGGGATGGAGGAAGGAAAGAAAGAAGGAAGAAAGGAAGGAAGAAAAGGGGGAAGGGAGGGAGGGGCAGTAGAATAAGCAAGAAAAGAAGAGACAACTTTTTATACTTATGTTAAATCTAAAAAATAAAATATCTGATTGAGCCTTTCACATATAATCGTAGGGGATATACTAAAATCAGGCTGGCTTTGAGAATAGAACTTTTAAAAATCTTGGGAATTTAACGGAAGTTTTAATATTTCAGTAGTAAATTTATGAGAAAAAATTGAAGGGGTCTTTTGTCACTTTTCAGGTCTTTGCTATCGTAACCACCCAAATGTGCTGATAGGGTAGAAAAATCTGATGTCTCAGAGAAGATTTTCTTTTAGTGCTTATAAAATTAACCTAAGGCATCTCTTTCTATGTTTATGCTGTTATGTTATTACCTTGTTATGTGTACAGGCCCTGACTTTTATAACCTTAGTATGCTAATGATTCCTTCACTTGGGCTCCATAAAATATATATGAATTTCTTTCCCATTAACTACTAGGCTTCCCATAGTTTTCTGGTTTTCTGAATTATTAATAACAGCCGCCTCAGCTAACAGTCGTCGCATTCACCCGGGCACATTCATGAACCACATGCCCGCTTGTATCGCTGTTAGGTGCAGTACAAAGTGAGGCAGAGCCACCTGGCCCCTGCAGTCCACAAAAAGTCCATCTTGTAGGGGGGACTGTGAGTGGCATGGTTAGAAGGAAGAGCTTGTTGCTGTTTTAACTTGTAAAGACTAAAATATTCTATACGCGAGGAAGGAGATTGAGTTTTATGTCGCAGGGAAGGGTGGGCCCTTGACGGGAGCTTCATCGATCTAAGGAATATGTTCAGAGATGTTTGGAGGAAAACGTTTCGGAACCAGACGACACTGAGTAGCTTGGCAAAAACAATGGAAGGTGGGGGTGGAGACGTTAGCAGTAGGAGGGAAAGCCGAGTTTATCCCAATCAACTATTATTTATTCAGGTCTGAGGAGAAGCCTTTGGCTATTTGGTTCTTTGGATGTTTGATCCTTAAACTATTATCCTTGGAACATAACATAGAAATTTTCGCCCCTTAGGACTTCGCTGAAGGTCCGAAAACAAGCACACACACATGCACAAGCAATCAAACAAAACAAGAATTCTTCCTTGCCTCAAAAGATTCAATAGCAGGGTGCCTGGGTGGCTCAGTCTCTTGAGCGACTGACTCTTGATTTCAGATCAGGTCATGGTCCCAGGGTCCTGGGATCAAGCCCTTCATCAGGCTCCATGCTGAGTGTGGAGCCTCCTTAGGATTTTCTCTCCCCTTCAAAGATTCAGTAGCTAGTATGATGGCAAAAACCACAAAGTACCTTTATCCCATTTCACATCCTCTCTGTCACCATCAAAAGAGAACAGTTACATTATTTTGACAGATAATGAAAGTATTGATGAAACTTACAGTTTACGAAAAAAGATTTAAGATGACATCAGAGAAAATTCAAAGATTTGTCTTCCCATGAACCCTGGGCAGTTGATGTTCCTGAAGTAAGTCTGCTTGTGTCGACTTGTTTCCACCATATTCCCTCGTATTGGAGAAATACGATTGAAGAAGTGAGGCTCCTGGGGTGTGTGTGCTAAATGCTGTTCTCTTGGCTTTGGGAACAAGTGCTGTGCCACAGGATTCTGTGTAATCTGAGGTTAATTTCATCCTTGATAGCGCTCACCTTTTGAAATCTGACATAAACTCTCAGCTTTCCAGAGAGGAATAAAACAGAATATTTCATGCACTTACTTGAGACAGCATTAAAGGAAACTGAAGGAAGCCATGAATGTGTCATGATGCAATTTAGTGAAAATTTATCTTCACAGGGAATTGTTCAATTACAAGCGAAATGAGATTGGAAATAATCTCTTCTTCTATAAACCTTACACCTCAAAGACAATACATCTGCTTAATACGTTCTATTTATAAAATTCCGATCTTTACCTACCAGACTGAATTCAACAGCAGCCCTATATAGTATCATTGACACCTTCCCCCAAAAACCTGGATCATCACAGTGAACCAATCTCACTCATTTGTTGTAATTAGCCTTTTCATGACTCAAAATACACTGATTACTGTTAGTATATTTTACAGCTGAAAACATTTACGCATTTGAGATTTAGACATTTTACTGTTTCAATTTGGCCAACAGAAACTTTTGTTTCCTCCTGTAATCCCCAAACGCAAGCAAACATATATATATATACACACAGATATAAATACAAATATCCTTAGTTTGGGAAACCTCAGTATTCCAAGTGTTTTTATAAATTATTCTACCATCTCAGTGATTGCCACTATAAGGCTGCCACTTTATTTTAAAAGCAAAAACAAAAACAAACAAAAAAAAGCAAAAACCAAAAAATTTAAAGGTAACGAGAAAAATCTTAGTAGGGAAAACTGTGCCTTGTCAACTGTATCGCCTCTATGCTTGAAACCTCCCGTAAGATGGTGAATGGGACCAGGGAACATCTCTGCTTTGCGACCCTTTCTTCTATCAGTCCCAGCATCTTTGTATCAGCAAAATGGGTCCTATGTCCTGTCCTGCCCCCTACAGTGCCCTGCTCCCTTGCCCCTACTCTTGTGTCAGGCTGCTTCCTTTGTTGAGTTGGTGTTTATTTCACTTTTTAAATTTCCGCTCTTAAAGTTATATAGATTATTTTGTATTATCACCAACCAGCCCAGGAAGAATGTTTCATGAATACTTTGCTCTCCAACTGAATACAATTTTGCTCTTAATGGAAGGTCCAAGATTTCTGTGTATCTCTTTATATTTGTTTACATATTCGTGTCTATCTTTCTGTATGTATTTATGTATACATACTAATCTTTATGTGATGGCTACAGATGTACTTGTACAATAGGTATACATTTTTAAATTCGAAACCGATTCTTTATCCCTTACAAACCTCTTTCGGAGCTAATCACAAAGAAATTGTAGTTTATGGATAGTTATTGCTTAAGTAAAAATAACTGTTGTAGATATCGGTATTATTGATAAGGATTTTGCTTAGCTCTGTGGAATTATTATATTATGTTGTTTTTAGTGAAATACTAAACTGGATGCTTCTTCAATCCATTAATAATATCACAATGTTATTGCAATTACTTTATATATTATCCCAGGTTTCCTATATTTATATTAATTTGGGAGAAAACATTTTTCCTAAGAGGGAAAATATTAATTATAGAGCACATACTAATAGACAAATTACTGAGATTACTAAACATTTTTAATGAGGCATTTTCCTTGTTTGTGCCTGACTCTAGAAGCCTAAATGTTCTTCGATGGGTCAGTTTCATTTGGATGCCATTTTGGAATTGTTGTACAATGGAAAGTTCCCTTAGGGAAGACTCCAGATCAGCAATTTTCCTCCATTCACTAAAGAAGAAGCACAGATAATTCAGAAGGTAGAAAGTCAGATTTTGTGAGACTGAGAGTCAATGACAGCATCTAAATGTTCCTTTCATTTACTATTGTAATTTCAATGAACTGGGGAATAGTTAGAAGTGTGTTAATGGAAGCAAAGATAAAAAAAAAAAATAAAACAAAAACCAAAAACAAACCCCAAAAAACAAAACAAACAAACAAACAAAAACACATGCTTTTACAATTGTTACCTTTCACAACAATAAGAAAAAGATTGCTTGGCTATACATTCTCCTGCTCATGGCAAGTACAAGGGAATTATTTACAAAATGTAACATTTACCCTTAACATGAATGCATTTCTTTTTATTTTGCCTGGGTAATGAGTTTCATTTATTTTGTGCCTCTCTGGAGTTAAAAAATATTTTTTCGTTAATATTTTCAGAGCCAGTATCAAGCATGTAAAATTCCCAACTAAGAATTTGTATTTTGCTTATTCCTAAACTCTCACATCTTCCTCCTAAGTGTTAGGTGACAGCCACAGGTGTTGTCAACATCATGTACTTCTAAGTATTTTAGACTGAATCAGACGTCTGTTCTGCCCTCTAGGAACTAAACAACACACTGTCAGCACCTAGCATTCAATTGTAAGTTGTGAACAATTGAACCGAAAAGGTGGGGGGAAGTCACGAGTTTTGTGGGTCTCACAGTTCACTATAGGGAATATACACAGAATTCAGAGAGTCATTCTGATCAAAAGACAACTGGGAATGCCTGAAAAAGGCTAGACAACAATGCACATGTGTTCTGATCAAACGTTTTAGTTGCAGGGATCAGGCACCAAGTGGACCTTGAATGGGAAAGCCTCCGTTGCCTCATTTCAGTCTTGGGCTGTCCCAGCAGCATACTTGTTTAGAGGCTTCATCGAGGGAGTAGGTTGCAAAATAGATATTGATGGCCAGGTTAAATGTTAACATACTTCATGAATATTCACGACTTGCCATTTGATGCTCGTCTATATAAATCACAGGTAAAGGCATCTATAACGAATTCTCTTATTCCCAGATTATCAGGAAGGTCTGGAGGACTGAGTCTCGACAAAGCCTCCACACTTCCAGGCAGAGAAAGCTCAGGTGCCTGTTTCCTTCCAGCTGCTCTCGTCCCTGGCTTTGTACATTATCCAATAATTGCTCTTTCTATTTATTACTTGAAGTTTATTGCTTTTCTTTCGACCATGTAATCAAAACTGTCCTTCCTTGTGTATGTAGGGATCTGAGCAGTCCTGAACCTAATCAGAGTCCAAATGCTTAACAATTTCCATGAATGAGAAATACCTCCACTGAATACATTTCAAGGTAATTCTGAAATTCAAATAAGCTTCCTCTGTTAAATGAAAAGTAAGTATGTAAGCTTCAGGTATTTAAAAAAAAAAAAAACTTAAGATTTATTTATCTTTGAGAGAGAGAGAGAGCGAGAGAGAGAGAGAGAGAGAGAGAGTGCAAGCGTGGGAGGGGCAGAGAGTGAGACACAGAATCCATAGCAGGCTCCAGGCCCTGAGCTGTCAGCACAGAGCCTGACGCGGGGCTCGAACTCACGAACCAGGAGATCATGCGCTGAGCCATAGTCAGATGCTTAACTGACTGAACCACCCAGGCGCCCCACTTCAGATATTTTTCT
Organism: Lynx canadensis; assembly: GCF_007474595.2. Taxonomy (NCBI): domain Eukaryota; kingdom Metazoa; phylum Chordata; class Mammalia; order Carnivora; family Felidae; genus Lynx; species Lynx canadensis. Next base: position 11,896,262 of record NC_044314.2, on the reverse strand, counting down.
TCTAGGAATATCCAAATAAGTACACTGAAAAAAAAAATGGAAACAATAATGCTATTTCCAAAAGTTTCCTGCAAAAGAAACAAGCCTGTAAATTCAATGAACATCAATTATAATTCATATGAGCCTTACAAAAATAAGATTTGACTGTGCAAAATTGAGCATATGCTTATTTAAACCTTCTTTGCCCACCAGTTTTCATGATACTGACACCCTTTTAAAGATCTCTCAGTTAATTGTTTCTATTCTTGAGAAGTCTTAGATCAGTACATTTTCTATTACAAGTCTTCACTAATTCACCAACATTCCATTTCCATTCTCTTCATAGGATTAACTATTGCTAATTGAGCTATAATTCCAGTAATTTCATTCCTTCCACATTCTTTCTTGCTCCCAAATGCTAAGCTATCTCTTCCCTCACTGTAGTTACCTTCTGCTCCTTGGTGTTCCTTTCCGGGATAACAAAAGACTTGGTTGGATGAAGACAATGGATGACTTCATTCAATACAATCTCTTTCTTTTTTTTTTTTTTTATTTTATTTTTTATAAAATTTTTTTTTTCAACGTTTATTTATTTTTGGGACAGAGAGAGACAGAGCATGAACGGGGGAGGGGCAGAGAGAGAGGGAGACACAGAATCGGAAACAGGCTCCAGGCTCTGAGCCATCAGCCCAGAGCCCGACGCGGGGCTCGAACTCACGGACCGCGAGATCGTGACCTGGCTGAAGTCGGACGCTTAACCGACTGCGCCACCCAGGCGCCCCCAATACAATCTCTTTCAATTGGAAGTGTCAACATTTTCTTCATTCACCTCATAGATTTACTCTTACACTGCTAAGCGTGTATCGTTTTCAATTTTTCCATTTCCTTTGTATGTGAAATCTGAAAGTGAAATAAAAACAAAAGTTGAGATTACATAATATAAGAAATAATTACCTCGAAGATGTCTCCAGACACTATAGAAGGAAGATTTGGAGAATATGGATTATGGAGGCTTTTCATTTGTTTGTTTATTTATTTATTTTGCAGTTGGGTTTTGTTTTGTTTGTTTTAATTTGTGGAGTAAGAAGTAGTTTCAAGAAAGGGGAACTGATTCTCAATATTCAAAGGGATTTCCTTCCATCTTAAAGGAAGATAGGTACGTATATGAGCATTCTTGTGTCAATAAAACAATAATTACATATGGATTTCAAAGAAGCAGCATTTAGATATGTTAATTTCTCTGTCACTCTTCTTAACAGTTTTGATCCTTAACTGTTTTGGTTTCTTCTTTAACACAGACTGCTGAAGAGAGCATTGGCGGCCATACACCTATTTTATTTTCATTTCTAAGCCCTGGAAAATCACACATTGTAAATGGCGGACTCTCTTACAGCTATGAAGGAAGTGGAACTTTAACATGGAGTGCCACAAAAGTAAGGGAGAAACACCAAAATTAACTTGGGATTTGGAAAGTATCCTGATTTCATGTTACTTCAATCCTGGAAGCCGGGAAAATATAATCTTCAGATTAAAAAAAAATTGTTTCTCAAATATAACAAAGCACCCTCTAGATAAAAGGAAATACATGCATTTATATTCTTTTCTGAATGTAACATTAACTTTATCCTTCAACATTTTGTTGATCTTTATTTTGTGGATAATACCTATGTCAGCCTGGACGATAGTATGGATTACAAACAAATTGATAGTTTAAACCACATTTTTTAGCCAAAATGATTTCTTTAAAATAATATCATTGTTGTTGCCAATGTCCCTACAGTTGATTGCTTAATCCCTTCTTAAGATTCTGTTTTTATAAACTCACTTTTTTACAGTACACATGGTTTTTTTTTTTTTCAATTAAAACACACAAAAGTTGGGGCACCTGGGTGGCTGAGTTGGTTAAGGGTCCGACTTTGGCTCAGGTCATGATAGCACAGTTCATGGGTTCAAGTCCCATGTCCAGCTCTGTGCTGACAGCTCAGAGCCTGGAGTCTGCTTCGGATTCTGTGTCTTCCTCTCTCTCTGCCCCTCCCCTGCTCGCACCCTGTCTCTCTCTCTCTCTCAAAAATAAATAGACATTTAAAAATTTAAAACACACACACACACACACGCACACAAAAGTTTACAGACTGGGAAGAATAACTGGACATTCTCAGATTTAATACTTTTTCATGAGCTCAAGTAAGATTAATACCAAGAAATACATATTTGAGAAATTTTTAAAAGCCTAATACTTATAATTGTTTTTGAATTTTCTGTGAAGTTTGGCACTATTACATTTTCTTGAAGTCCAGGCATTTTCTGAGACTCTGCTTTTGGAGCACACACAGGTAAACGGAACACTATGCATCACTCCCATGGCGAATGAAACCAAAATTTCTTACTGTGGGTCTGAAGTGGAAATTGGTATAAAAGTGAAAGAACAGGACAAGGAGAATAAGGTCAGGTCTGTTACTCCAGAGAGGTTAAGAAATTATTGGAAAAAAACTCTCAAGAACAGGTTTGATGAGTGAGAGAAAAGACTAGTTGGCAATAACACCAAAGAGACCTGATCCTCTGGGTGACTCAGTCAGTTAATTGTTGGACTCTTGGTTTCAGCCCAGTCATAGTCTCAGGGTTGATTAGTTTGAGCCCCGTGGGCAGGCTCTGGGCTGGCAGGGCGGAACCTGCTTGGAATTCTCTCTCTCTCTCTCTCTCTCTCTCTCTCCCTCTCTCAAAATAAATAAATAAACATAAACAGAAAAAAGAGACCTAAGTTCTGAGCCAAAATATATTCAGTGACATTCAGTTCAAATGTGAACTTTGAGGCCAACCTGTATATTGGAGATCAGATGGGAATGTGACATAAATTTTAATGTATTACCATGTGAAATTTTAATCCTGTAGGACATACATTTTTTTGTCAATATGGTGGTAGCAGGGATTTTTCAGGTGCACATAAAATTAAAATACATGTATTTTAAAATTATTTATTTCCTTCTTGACGTCCAGAATACTTGAGCACTCTTACAAGATAAGGCATCAAATAAAAATGAAAAAGGCAAAAATGGAGTAAGTAAGGATGGTAGTAAAGGAGAAGAAAGGAAATAAGTATATTAGAAAGTCCAGAACAAGAAAAACTAGTGAAATTGTGTATAAAGCTCAGCTCTGCTTTTCTGGGCAATGAAACAATGAAGGAAGATTAAACAGATTACACTTCATTATATCATGTGTTTTGTCAATTTCGCAAATATTCATTACGTTCAAATTGTGAGCCTAAAACGATGTCATGCATTAGGCAAAGGTAATAAAATATGTGTCTTGGCTGTAAGGGATACAGAAGCTGTCTTAGTTTACATTTATTTTATTCCAAACTTTCAGTAGAATCTTCACTCACCATTTTCCAATGTAATCAGTTGCTAGGGCTTTACTCTGTTAATCATGGATTCCTTTTTGATAACATGGTTCAAAACTTCAACTTTATAAATTTAATTTTCTCTAAGCTAAAGTCTTCCAATTAAATATGCTTAATTTGTATGACAGATAGATACGTACATGGTGGTGGAAATAAATCAGTTTGCCAATGTAGCTTATATCTTTAACAGAGACACTGTGTGATCATATGAGGACTACTATCCTATATGTATACTTTGTTCCACTTCTAAAATATGACTGTGTGAAATACCACAGTAATATAGTTAAAATAAGGGAACGGCCAAAATTCATGGTATACAAGCAATACAGCTTCACTCCAACTTATTGCTAAAAACTGATGCAAGGTTAAAACAAGCTAGCAGCGAAAAAAGCACATGAGCATTACCACGAGCAACGTGCTTCTTCTAGTCTTCCCACAGTCAGTGAATATGCCTTTGAACTTCATTGTAGGGGAATAGATTAAAACAGTGAGGTGTAGTTTCTATGACTAATGCAATTGTAATGTAAGAAAGTGTATGCATTTTTATTTATTTATTTTGGGCAATGGAGAGACAGTGAGCATGTGTGAGCAGGGGAGGGGGAGAGAGAGAGAGGGAGAGAGAGAGGGAATCCCAAGCAGGCTCTAGTCTGTCAATGCAGAGCCCCACACAGGGCTTTATCTCACAAATGGTGAGATCATGACCTGTGCTGAAATCAAGAGTTGGATGCCAACCAGACTGAGTCACCCAGGCACCCTGAGAAAGTGTATGCTTTTAATTATAGGTGTTCTTTTTTCGGGTCAGACCATAGCTCTTTGAGAGTAGAGCCACTTTTTTTTTTTTTTTTTTTTTTTTTTTACTATAATTCTCCATCCAACTTAGAACCTCTGGGAATCTTGATGTTAATTTATGGTGATATGAGCACAGGTGGAGTAGGGGGAAGTACAGTAAACTATTAGAGAAAGCAGAATGTCTTTGCCATTTAGGACTCTCAGTGTTGGAAGGCTGAAATGAAATATAAGACAGGTAAACTCAGTGTGTCTGTAAGATAAGGCAACCCACTCTGAAAGAAGTTTCTTCTTTGCCAAAGAGCCAGCGTTGCATTCAAAACATTTGGCTAAAAACTCCTATAAGCAGAATGTTAGAAATGTTTGCTCAAGTCTGTGTGAATAAGGAAGTGTTCATAAATATGTCTTTTGCATACACACAAAATAAAATTCTAATTTTTAGTACTATTTAATAAAACTTTTCAAAAAATACAAATGGCTAGATTCTTAAAGGTCGTTGTATTAACTAATAACCATTTTTTTTCTAGATCTTCATTTTGCACATTTCTCTGAAGCATAAATGTCATTGACCACCTCCTTAAAGCGTATCTTCCTTGGTCTTTGCATTATTACATTTTCATTGTATACATGCGCCTTCTTTGTCTCACTCTCTTTTGCTGGCTGATATTTCTTCTTCAGACCTGGACAGGGCTATGCGCAGTTTATTCACTGTTCATGTACTTAACAACTGTCCCTCCCCCTCTTCCTTTCCCTCCCCCCCTTCTTCTTCTTCTTCTTCTCCTCCTCCTCCTCCTCTTCTATCTTCTCCTCCTCCTCCTCCTTCTTCCTCTTTCTTCTTTCTTCTTCTTCTTTCTTCTTCTTCTCCTTCTTCTCTTTCTCCTCCTCCTTCTCCTTCTTTTTCTCCTCCTCCTAATCCTCCCTCTCCTCCTCTTCCTCCTCCTTCTCTTTCTCCTTCTTCCCCTTCTTCCTCTTCTTCTCTTCCTTCTCCTCTTCTTCTTCTCCTCCTCCTCCTCCTGCCCCTGTCCCTCATCCTTCCCCTTCTTTGTCTCCCCCACCCCTTTTCCCCCTCCCCCTCCTCCTCCTTCTTTGTCATCTCTTTAGTCCAAACCACTCTACAGATCTGCATTTATGTATATAGTTTATGTGCCATAAAACTAAGCCAAAAAAGGGGCACCTGGGTGGCTCAGTTAGTTAAGCGTTTGACTTGGGTTCTCATTGTTCTTGAGTTTGAACTCTGCATCAAGTCTGCTGTCAGCACAAAGCCCTCTTCAGATCCTTTGTCCCCCTGCAAAAAAATTAAAAAAAAACATAAAAAAATAAGAAAAAAATTAGCATTTAATTTTTACCCTTGTCCTCACAACTGTTCAGGTTCAACAACTGTGATTCTACCTAAATCCAATATCATCCCAGTATTTTTCTTAATAGAAAATATTTCTACGTATTTCTCCCCTAGCCTACATTCTCACCACCACATCCTGGTGTGGCCATTACTTCCTTATGTTAATGTAACCATTATCTCCTTTTCACAGATTTTTCCTGTGGATCACTTTAGAAAAGTTTACTAACGTGCCTTTTGGATCATGTTATAGAAAATTTTTTAATTTTTTAATTTTTTTTATTTTTTTAATTTTTTTTAACGTTTATTTATTTTTGAGACAGAGAGAGACAGAGCATGAACGCGGGAGGGGCAGAGAGAGAGGGAGACACAGAATCGGAAACAGGCTCCAGGCTCTGAGTCATCAGCCCAGAGCCCGACGCGGGGCTCAAACTCACGGACCGCGAGGTCGTGACCTGAGCCGAAGTCGGCCGCTTAACCGACTGAGCCACCCAGGCGCCCCGAAAATTTTTTTATTTTTAAAAATTTTTTTACACATGAAAGTAACTTAAAACTAATCTATTATTACATTCATTTATTATAAGTCACAGTTATCATTTTTGAATAAGTGATCATCAATTCTGTGGCATAGCTATTGAAGCATAATATAGGGACCAAATAAACAATGGATGATTTCGGAGTGTATTTTCCTCAATTTTAAGGACAATAATATAGTTGCATATATTGAATTTAGAACAGTAGTTAAAAGGGAGTCTTTGGAGTCTTATATGGCTTTGTATCATGGCTCTGCCATTACTAACTTTTAAAAGTTGATACAATGATTAGTAGAGGGCCTAGCGGAAAGCAAATGTTCAGTAACTGATAGGTGTTATTGTTGTTATTATTATTATTATTCTCTCTCTCTCTCTCTCTTTATATATATAAATTCGTTTTCTGGGTGTTATGATGTTTTGAGATCTTAAAATCTTTCTGGCTGGGGAGAGACTGAATTGCTCTTCTAGGTTTAGCTAACTCATAGAGACTTTCAAAGGGCTCAGAAGAAGCAAGTCTTTGACATGCAAACTAATCATTCTACAGCCATACTCCTTCCTCTGTGGGGTGCATGACGTGACTGGAGACAATATTTGTGGGCATTTAGCAACCCTGGGTGGCAGGCAACTAGGGACCACCCCTATAGCTGAGTCCACCACCATTATTCAAAGTAGCCAATCCTAGAGTCTTTACTGTTTTCCTTTTTCAAGGAAATCTCAATAAAGGATCCGACTTCTCCCACCTTCTGCCTCTTGATCACCTTAGTGTCTTTCCTCTGTGGCCTCGCATGTGCTGTGACTCCTGTCCCTAGGACCTGTGTGTGAGTATAATAACCTTTGTCCTCCTGAGCCTCTCTCCTGTCTCCTCCCGTGGCCGTATCTGGCTGACCATCTCATTAAAGAACACAAAACATTTACCGTTCTGGGTTTGGGGCACAGTATTCAGCTGGGAGCCACAGCAGTTCTTATGGTCTGGGGTCCTGGAAATTTTCCATTTTCTCTCTGACCATTTTTCTGGTTATTAAATGGTATTGCTTGCAAATGCCAGCTTGCTGCAGAGGTTTCTTTTTGAGGCAAAATGTTTTTAATCCCTTGGAGTATCTTCTACATAATGGATTATTCGAATGTCCCAGAGTACTGTCCAAGGTCAGTATAGCAATGCATCAGAACAGGATGCTGAGTCACAACGTAGGAAGACGGCTCTGTCACAGAAAACTGCCACAAAAACTCCACCAAAAAAAAGTTGTTGAAACTACTTACGGTGTCAGCATGATTTCTAAGTAGTACATATTTCATTTGTTGACATGTCATTGATAGGAAAGCCATTCTCCTGCTACCCTGTTTCGTGTCTTTCCCATTCTAACTTTTTTTTTTTTCAGTTACATTGTCTGCAGGTGCTCCATTTCTGGTCCTAAAAGTAGCAAACAAAATCTAACATACATGTGGTTCCCCCCCCACCCCCCCCAGCAATCTTGAAAACAGAGCTGGGTAAGCAGTGGTATTAATCAGATTCTGACTATTAAACTGTTACTAAGTTGGTGAGGTGCCAAATCATTTTTTATCATAGTTTCATTAAACACAAGCGTTCATGTATTTTTTAATGAATTTTTACATATTTCGAGCAATGTGTAAACCAGAAGGACATTATTTTGGCAAGCAAAGGCAAACTTACCGTTTATATATAATGCTGCCAAATTTCCATTAAATTTGGTAAGACTTAACATCTTTCTTATATTTATATTTTGTAGAGAATAGCCCATTTTTAAAGATTTTATCTTTAAGTAATGTCTACACCCAATGTAAGGCTCAAACGCACAATCCCAAGATCAAGAGTTTCATGAGCTACTTACTAACCCACCCAGGCACCCCAAGAATACCCCATTCTTGTTTTCTTGAGTTAATCATGGATTTATATATAACCCATCTTTAAAGTGATATTTTTTATATAAAATGAAATGTATAGACTATTGGATTTGGACAGAACATTGAAAATTAGTGAGCCTAACTTGTAATTTTCAGTCTGATAGGATTACTGTAAGTTTTGTTACTGACAAAGTTTTGTTACTGACATAAGGGATCCTTTAACAAAATATTTTCAAGTTATACCAGTGGGCAAACCTAGGTCATCATGAACATATAAATTACTAAATTGGAATTCTCAGTAAGAGGGAACAGGAATCATGCACTGCAGAGCCCTTCTCTAGTTTATAGCCCACGCTGCCCTTAGAACCATTGATTTCTCGAAAATATCGGATTCTTTTCAAAAGAAAGCAGCGTGGCCCCAGAATGATTAAAAGTCTATGTTATTCTGAGACTTCCCAGAAAAAAAAAAAAACATTTGAAATTTGGCAAAAATAATTTTGGATGATTTTTAATTTAAAAAATGAAAAGAGGACTTCCAATGCTGGAGATGATCAATCAGATTAGCTGTCATCACCTATGGCTAGGTATAAAGGTCTAAAGCATGTCGTAGCTAATAAGTACACCTTGCTTGCTAAATAATAAATAAAAGAACAAGAGTGCACAATGGCAGTATCTAGAGATGCTTAAATCACATTTCCTCCAGTGCCTCTGGGCCATTCAGGGCATTCAGCTTCCATCTGGCAGCCTTTCTTCTCCTTGACTTTTAGTCCTTGTAAAACACAAAGCAGACACAGTAGTCAACAAAAACAATTTATGTCACTCAGTGAAGATCACAATTTTCCTAGGCTTCTTTATAAACTGGAATGCTACCAAACATAGAATATTGATGCAAAAGTTGGAAGAGTCTACATCCCTATGCCTACTGGTGTAGGAGAAGCTTTATGTTACTCAAGCAACACAAACATATATGCATATATGAGACTATAGTACATACTATACTTGTGATATGTAAGACATGAATCACATAGGACACATACAGAGCTGAATCTCAATTTTTTATATACGAGAATGCTAATCGAGTTAGCGTTACAAGCATACGATTCTGCCATTTTGGAGGTTAAGCCTAACTTTTTTTTTTAAGAGTCTTCAATGGTTTAAAATGGTCTGGACAATCATAGGTGTTATCATTTATTTAAGGAGAAACTTGTTTTACGTTTTACAAAGATATCTGTTAAGATACAGCTGGGAATAATTTAATTTTCAGTGATTTGAGGAAGAGCAGTGGCTTGAGTCTCTCTATTCTACTGCTTTTCTCATCTTGATTAAATCTCCTTGTGTGCCGCTTGTCTGAGACTAAACCAATCTGTCATTGACTATCTGGCTCTTGCAAACAACTTTGTGGAAGGCTAAAACTTTTGTTAGATGGTTTCTATTGTGAATTCTGCCAGAGATGCCCAGGTCCCTGTCATTATTCTATGAAGCTTTCCTTTCGCTTTTTTGAAATGAAAAATTAAACTATTACAGGCATGTGACAGTTACCAATTTACGGGTCTGTAGGTAGATCTTGCGATACTAAAAATAAAAATAAATCAACTTTAATTTTCGATTTGTAAGTTCCATACACTTTTATATTCAGTTCTTTATTTTTTATTTTATTTTTTTTTTAAATTTTTTTTTTCAACGTTTATTTATTTTTTGGGGACACAGAGAGACAGAGCATGAACGGGGGAGGGGCAGAGAGAGAGGGAGACACAGAATCGGAAACAGGCTCCAGGCTCTGAGCCATCAGCCCAGAGCCTGACGCCGGGCTCGAACTCACGGACCGCGAGATCGTGACCTGGCTGAAGTCGGACGCCCAACCGACTGCGCCACCCAGGCGCCCCTATATTCAGTTCTTTAAAAGTATTTATCATGTGTATTCATGTTTCTATACCACCCTACTATCCTGGTTCTTACATCAAACATTAAGTTCCTCAAATGTACAAGTTACCTTTTTTGTCCTCACCATTTTCTGCCTGTATTGATTAAGCAGCTGTGTTACAAACTTAAAGAGCAGGGTTTGTTACCACGTGAAAGGTGAAGGTTAACTGGGAGTGTTTCTATGTCAAGTTTACAATTCAAAATCTCAAAATGGAGGGACACCTGGGTGGCTCAGTGGGTTAAGCGTGGGACTTTCGGTTTTGGCTCAGGTCATAATCTCACAGTTCGAGGGCCACGTCTGGCTCTGTACTGACGATGCGGAGCCTGCTCGGGATTCTCTGTATCCCTCGCTCTCTGCCCCTCCCCCACTCATGCTGTCTCTGTCTTTTTCAAAATAAATAAATACACTTGAAAAAAGATTTAAATCTCAAAATGGAAACAAGGAGATAATGTGTTCAAGATTTACCTCCTGCATAACTTTTCAATTCTACACGCGAACTTTCTTTTTTAAAAACAGTTTACGTTTTGTCTTTGACCTTTAATACATTTTCCCATAAATGAAAATATTTATTACTTTGTTATAGCATTTGTTATAGCATTACTTTGTTATAAACCACATTACCTCCTATAACTCCAATAACTGAATTTTGGGTAAGTATAAGTAAAGCTCTATTTGAAATTGTTTGCTAACCACCTTCTGTCCCATGACAAAAATCTAAATGGAGGTCATCTGAAGGATGTGTAACCACTCATCTCTTAATTCAATAAAACTGTATTCTCATATATTAATCAGATATGAACTGTTGTGATAAACACACTTAACATGTCAGTGGTTTAATATATAAAGATTTGTCATTGCAACCATTGAAGGTTTGGGGGGAACTTTCCTCTGTGCTGTCATTTCATCACTGAGCTATTCTTCATGTACACCGGGGCCCCCAGAAGTTTCCACAGGAACCGGGAAATGTCATGGAGCGCCAACGTCTTAGTTCATTAGGTCTGCTGTAACAAAATACCACAGACTGAATAGTTTATAAACAATAGAAATCTTTTGCTCACCATTCTGACGACTGGAAGTTCAACATTAAAGTGCCGGTATGATTGAGGCCTGGTGAGAGCCCTCTCTGATTGGTAGCCAGCGTCCTCACAGGGTGAAAGGGGATAGGGATCCCTCTGGAACCTCTTTTATAAAGGTATTCATTAAAGGCCAAAGACACTACCTCCTAATGGTATTACTTTGGGGTTTAGGATTTCAACATATGAGTTTTGAGGGGGGACACATTCAGACCATAATAGCTGGGAAGAAGCAAGCGTTGATAAGCAGCAGTGGCCATGGCTCTACCATGACAAGGTAGAGCAAATGAGTTCAACAAAATGTATCATATTACTTTAGTTTTCAGGAAAAAAAAAATCACAGAACTGTGACTTGCATACTTTTCTGTAATTTTTTTTGTAGTACACAGGTACAAAAAATGTATTTCTTCACCTTTCTGTATTTGCTGTTGAAGACACTGGTATAGTTTTTCAACTCAATTTTCAGATCAAATTGTGGTTGTATGTTTTATTATGTTATACTTCAAATTACTTTTTCATTTTTCATTTTGTAAATATTTATTTATTTACTTTGAGAGAGAGAGAGAGAGAGAGAGAGAGAATGTGAGTGGGGGAGGAGCAGGAAGAATGAGAGACAGATTGAATCCCACGCAGGCTCTGTGCTCATAGAGCTCACAGCACAGCACAGAGCAGTAGGACAGTGTGCAAAATGGCATATATGCTTCTCTTATCCATGGTCATCTTTACTGAGCAAGTTGACCTGAGCAAGTTGAGCCTTCATAGCCTGACTAAACTTTAGACACCAGGCACTTGACTTCCCGTTTCTTAGAGCTTTAGAAAACTCATCATTGTAAATTCTTTCTCTGTCCCTTTAAGATGTAAATATTTTATAACCTCATGACTGTCTGTCTTTTTCAAGTCCCCAGAAGCCGGAAAAATAGCGTCTGTATCACCCAGCCTCTGTGGGAGGGTAGGAGCTAACTTTGGTGGGCACCGGTTGGTAAAGACAGATGGCTTGTGACCCCCTCACCCCTACCCTATTTCTTAAAATCTCCCATCCTTTTGTTTTAGCAGAATTGAATTCAGACTGAGTTCTGCTTCGTGAATTCTCCCTCCCCCAATGCAATAGCTTTGAATAAAGTCTTCCTTACCTGTTTAACTTTGCTGCAACTTTTGCTTTGATGACACTTTTGGTTATCTGTCCATTCAATATTTCCCAATATGTGTATCAAATAAGATTGTTGGTTAATGCCACTTTTAAAATACAGTTGGATTTCACCTATAGATTGAGTCGGTATTCTTCATCAAAAGCACACTTGTCTCAAGTAAAAGTACATAGTGCTTTATTATTACCTCTTACCTGATGCAGCTACTTAGGTACTTTCACAGATTTAAAAGTCATCTATTGGTTTCAGAGCCATTGCATTTAAACTGGAAGTTTAATAAATTTATTTTTCACTGAGCTCACCATCATTTTTTTAATTCTCCTGATAGTACCTTTACTTTTCCTCTCTAGGCAATGATGAAAGTTATGAATAACAGGAGACATTGTTTAGAGGTAACATTTAAGGTTTACATTTAATGGTCCAAAACAAAGCTATCCAAAAGTAGGGATGACTGAAAAAGGCACAATTTAGTGAAGGACTTGAAGGAAGACAGTGCAATGCATATGACTAAAAAAGACACGTTTTTTATTTTCAGTGTGCCATTACTATTCCTGTTACAGCTACCAAATTTGATAACATACGTGCATTATAGGAAAGGATTGGTTAAGCTTTGTATAGAATTTTAAAAAAACTGAAAAATGAGGGTAAAACATCAAGTAATCATCAAGTTATTTAGCTGATTAGTGGTTTAAAAATCAGTGGATCAACGTTAATTGTTTTTCTATCTTGCTTGGCTATTTGTCAGTCTTATTTTCCCATACTGCATATTGTACGAGGAAGGAATGCTGTTTTCAGAGCCACAGAATGTTGGCTGCCCAGGTCTACATATTCCAAAGACAGAAAAGATTAAAAAGCATGGGAATTCTCAAAAATGAGTCAATTACTGTTCCTGAATCCTTTGGGTGCTCCCCAAAGAATTTCCCTGGCAGGAGTCTTTCTTAGTATTTTTATTTAATAGATAACAGTTGTGACAACTGCAAACTGACAAGCAGAGAACACATTGCAGGCTTGAGTTTTTCTGGGGTTATCAAATCCCTTCTGGTCTTTTTGGTTGTGCAGATTTATTTGTGCAAGGAGATTGTGAACGGAAGACCGAGCTTTGTATACATGCAAATTATCAAGTTCCCAGGTGCCAGCATTAACTGAGCACGCACATTTAATTGCTTACAATGTTAGAGACTTCAGGCTGGGAACTCCATGCGGTGAAAGAGCATTTAATTTACAGCAAAGGGTAAAATTCATGACACCTGTACCTTGTCTCTGATCTATCTAATAGCTGGCAATTTCTAATTGGCAAAAAATTCAGTTTCTAAATTTTAACTCGAGCCTTTTGTTATGTGCAGACTACAGTGAAGAAGCCATCATGTGATAGCCATAGATTCCGTCCTGGAGTTTTTTGCATTCAAGCATCTCTTAGTAGTCAAGGTGCAATGAGATTTAAAGATATACGGTTATGAGATTACACTGAATCAAAATCCTAGATATTGAAAATGAAGGTTAGCCTTTGTATTTGATGACTTATTACTTTAAAATAGTTTCACGGCTGGGAAACTAAATCTAGACAATTAACAGTGTGTTTGTACATTTCAATACATTACATTACATGTACATGACATGTACATGTACATTCAGCACATTACGTTACATTTGTGCATTTCAGTACAGTAATTCCTTGTTACTATTTGTTTTCCAGGTTGATAACAAAGCCATGTATAATTTTTCTTAAAGCTGAAATAAAGTAAATGTTGGAAGGATGGAATGACTACATTGCACTCATTTATCTTCTTATCTAACATTAGTTTGCATTTAATAGTAAGAGCAAAGACATTTACCAGCGTGGAATTGTCTCTGCGATTTCAACATAACATTCGTATCTTCTGTGTTGCCAAATTAGTGCGTGGAATTGCTGTATGGCTTCTCTCGGTCTTAGAGAGTGAGCTGTGGAGTAGCATTACAGCTAAGTTTACCCATAAATGTAGAAACTTCATTCATTACCACCCAGCTGTGTTTGTTTAGCCAAGTGATAATAATGGATTGCAGTGGAATGCAAAAACAATGGCCTTATGGATTGGCTAGGAAAACAGCAAGCTAGTAAAGGACACATTGGAATTCAATTTGAAGTTTTTAGCCTCAATTACAGTGGCTAGGAAGTAGCAGAACAAACGCATCACGCTGCGATGAAATAATCTAAACTGTTTTAAGTCTTTAAAGTACATCAGAGTTCTCACAAAACATAAGAAACAGAATATTCACAATAATGGATGCTCCGAGGCAATATATTCATTTATTCAATTGTTTTTAAACAAATGTTTATTGGGTCTCTCCTATATCTCAGGCCAGTGTGTTAGAACCTGAATATACTTAACACTTTCACATCAGTGTAATGATCTGAGACAAAAAGCAAGCTATACTTGTTTCAAAACAGTCTTGTCTAAATGCAGGTGGTCTAAGTTCAGTTTTTTTCTTCTTGAAAAATCATGCGATTCAGAACTAACTGCAAAGCGCCCAGAATAATCAGGAAATTTTTTCATTGATTACTTCCACCTTATTACAATTAGACCTCAAATTATCAGACTGTCGATTAATCTTCAGAGCAACAATGAAACAAGAACCTTTTTTTGACACATCCATAGGAAAACTGTGGTCGCTGGAGTAAGAATTAATGGCATTAAAGTACAGTTGTAATCTACTCTCATTATCTCAGGCTTCTAATAGGTCTGCATAGACTGCCAGGAAATTTCTCTTTGAGTTATAAAATGTTTTTTACTTGGAAAACTAGATGGCAGTGGCACTAAACCATTTATTTCTCCTTGCCTCGTATTGCCCACACCTGCAAATAGTAAGTAAGGCACCTCTATCATTATACCTCTGTGAATAAGTCTTATAGATCTGTCTCTCCATTGCTGTGACAACCTTTATTATCTACTCTTCTTTTCTGTCCTGGAAAAAACATCAGATTCCTAAAACATCATGCTAGGCTCACATGAATGCTTATTCTCAAACTTGTGAGGCATAGTATAAACAGAAGCCACCTAAGGGAAAGTTTGGCAATGACCTCACCTTTGTGGGTTTGCTTTGAGGTCTTTTGGGGCACTTTTTATTTGGATGCTGCATTTGATATGAAATGACATTTGCCTTGAGCTTTCCTCTGCTAATGCTGATGCCACTGGGGTTGTGTCCAGAGTGAACGGGGCATGGCCTTTTGGGACAATATTTCCTTTAGAGGACTTTCAGTCTCAATTAAATAAGGGAAAATAAAATACTGATATGAATCAGAAGTGCCATAGGCATTTTGGAGGCATTTTAACAAATGTTATCCTTTTACAATTCTTCTGTTGTCATGTTTTCAACATTACAAATCGATGATTCCATTTTGAGAAATTTATACGAAGCACATAATATTTATTCATTCATTTATTGTTTTGAGCATCTTTCATATGCATCGCATAAACAAGCTGTAGACAAAGTTACAAACCACCGTGTGTTTAAGTAAATCTGAGGAGCAAACAAATTACACATCTCCTTACGGTGTTTCAAGCTCTGTGCTGCTTAATAACTTAATTGGATTAGGGGTATTTTTGCAATGAAGGTAGGATTCGAACATAATCTTATTTGATTCAAATTATTTTCATAATGATGATGGCACTTAAAGCACTCCACAAGAACAAATAACAGTAGCAAAGACAGAATCATGAAGATTCACAAATGTTTATAAATTTGGAGGAAATCCTAATGGATAATAAATACCTTTAAATCATTCATATGAGCATATTACAAAATTAACCCAAATAAGTCTTGGACAGCATAATGAGGGTTTCCAGTTTTCTATGTTAAAAGCAGCCACCCATATTAAAATCACTCCATTTCTTATCAAGAACCTTATAGAAAAAAAATGACAACAAACAGAAATCACTTCAAACTAGAGTCTTGGGTAGAGCTAGAGGAAGGAGATTATATATGATCAGTAAATATAGATACAAGCAAGACGAGAAGAATTGACTGTGGACGATACAGCATTTCTAGGTTTTTGGTCTAATGCAGAGTGAAGAGGGAAAATGTATTCTATAGTAGAATGACCCAGATAACAACAAAGAGAGAGCTCACTGAAAGATAGAACCATTTAGGACTGGATAGACAGTTGGCTACTCAGAGCAAGTCAATGAAAAGAGTAGGTTCTTGGAATGTTCAGGGCATAAGCAATGACCATATTTCAAAGATTCTGCTTCTGGAGAAGACATAGAATCATCTTAGAAAGCTGTACCTCTTAAAAGCAGTATCCCTAAAGAAGGATAGGAAAAAAAAAAAAAAAACCTGGCTGATAATAAGGCTCTATTGAACAATGCAAAATCTAAGAATATATAATAGAATAGAGACTATATATATATATATATATATATATATATATAAAGACATACCATATTCACTTGCACCTACACACACACACACACACACACACACACACACACACATAGAAGGGTACATATCATAAAGAAACTGCTCTACATCCTAGTGACAGACCAATGAACTACTGTATCAAGGGAAATATAAAGAAAACCAAATTTCTCTCCCCATATTACCCATAAGACTCTCCTGATAGTCACTAGTTCAAAGAATTTCAAAACATTAAAAACCTAATAGGAAAACTTAAATAAACTAAATAATAAACTAAAAATAAATAATAATAATAAATAAGTTATAAAAAGTAATAATAATAAAATAAAACTAAATAACAGCTAATAATACTAATATAATATAATATAATATAATATAATATAATATAATATAAAAGTCAGTAGTCCCCTCTTATTGTTGAGGGATGCATTCCAAGACCACCAGTAGACGCCAGTTGTGTGGCTCAGGCAGTTAAGTGTCTAATTCTTGATTTTGGCTCAGGTCGTGATCTCACAGTCATGAGGTGGAACCCCACATTGGGCTCTGCACGGGGTGTGGAGTCTTCTTAAGATTCTCTCTCTCCCTTTACTGCTCCATGTGTGTGGGCTCTCTCTCTCTCCCCCTCTCTCTCAAAAAAACAATAAAAAAGAGGTCAATGACATAGCATTATGATGTAAACATTAGGCTAATTTGACCCCATGTCAGAAGGAGGATCGGTCTGCTTTCAAACTGCAGTCGACCTTGGAAAACTAAATCCACAGAATGCAAAACCATGGATAAGGGGGAAGTACTATAATGTAATAGCTGGGAAATATAAATACTATCCAAAGAAAAGGAAACAAAAGAACAGTAAAAATGAAGCAGCAAAAAAAGTAATATGGAAAACCTTTATGGCAGACAAAAGCAACCTAGAGAAATCCAGCAGCAAAATAGAGAAAGGAACATGAAAGTCCAGGATCATTAGAGAATAATGACACAAGTTATTGCAAGTACAACAAAAAGG